>NW_026733868.1:55000-83448 GCF_028476545.2 Physella acuta | reverse complement strand
TATAATAGCGTGAGCTCTAAAGTGAGCTCTAAAGACAAGCGTATGCAAATGATGAACGCTGTACTTACTTCCAATAGCTGGAGCTAATGGGTTGCTGGTACATGTGCCAAGTTTACACCACTGCGAGACGACATTTAATATGTTAAATACATCTTGGGTTATGTTTAAATGTAAAATACGGTTAGTTTTTAGTAACAGACCCAGAGATAATTAAAACCTTAAACGTGGAGGTCGTGGTAGGGAAGAAGAGTTCAGACCACAACCCCCCCCCCACCCCTCAACCCCCCCCCCCTCCCCCACCCCATAGGGCAGAAGAGTTTGTTAACTGGGGACATAAATCCATCTAGCTGAGAAAAATCTAAAATTAAACAACAGCTGCTTTGTAGTTTGTTCTTAGAAGAATAAAGGTTATGGAAAGCTGAAGTAAAAGTCAATAAACCATATGACGCTTAACATTTTGTCAGATAATACTCATTGGTGGTCGAGGGAATCCATTTAAAAATACAATCAAGGACGAAAAAAAAATTAAACAACAATAGATAATTTGACACCTTACAAACTTCTCAGTTTGAAAAACAGAAAGAATATTAACATTTAAACCCATATTTAATAATCAAGACATGGAAATTATGTCTGTAGCATAATTTTCATGAAGTGTATTCAGTTTTATTCCAACCTTCCCGTCTCCACAAGACGTCCCTTCCGCAGCAAAATGTTTCTTACATTCTATTCCAGTTGCTGAAGATTTGGAAGCCACAGGGTCAAGACAGTACATTGAGGTACAGATGTCGCTAATTTCACTGAAATGTGAACCCTGTGTATAGATATAGAAACGTAAGATTTATGTATACCATCATGTTCGGTAATAAGAATTACAAATTTAATCTTAATCCCATTGTATAGAAATATTGTAACATTTTTTCTTCATTTTGCAGCGATGCAGACAATTTACTTAGCTTTTGAAATATTCCCATTGTAATATAAATATTGTTTCATAACATGTCGTATGCTGTTTTTCTATAAATCTATTAATGTTATGAATTCTAGTATGACAGCATTATTCGTTACTTTTAATACAAACTAACTGTTTATAAGTTACTAACAAGAAATCCGAATGAGCTCACCAAACAAACATGTGAGGTGTTACCGTACATCATCTGACATTGCTGGTTGGCTGAATATTTCTGTCCCGGGACTATCGTTGAGGTGCTTGCAAATTCCTGTAGCGGTGGGCGTTTGTTCCTTAAACAATCACTGCTGTGAAGAGAAAATTCAAATTTTTCAAAGCGGTACTTATTACCCGCAATTGTGTTGGCACTACTAGAGGAACAATAAAGTACGAAGGGGAATGAAAATAATATGTTTAGCATTTTTGTGTTGATTTGTATACAGCTATTTGCCACTTTATAAATTGTCGGTTATATTCCTAGAAAAAAATGGATTCATTTTCATAACAGTAGTATCGAATAAAAGTAATCAGAAACTACAAATTTTATATAATACCTATATGTGCAATTTCGTTAATATAACTGAAATCGTACTCAAGTTATCGTATTTACAGACAAAAAGACAGACACACTGACACAGAAAAACATACAACATTGTAAAACTAAATTGTTCACACTCATGCTGGCGTAAAATAACGAGATTCGTGAAAAATATATTTACAGCCTGAAAATAACTTCTTCTTCTTTGTTCTTAATTTTTAGTGTTGGGAGGGATCGAGACTTATCTGCCAGGGTTTAAACTCTGAGTCTTTTTTTCTTCGAATTTATCAAACATGAGCTTTGCCGACTCGACCATGCTTCCATTACAATTAAGGATTACGTGTTAACTGGTTATGCGCCATTGAGGCCATTGACTCCGATTTCAGCCTGCTTTTCTTTTTGGATTTGCTTCCATAGCCTTTGTCCAACCAAGAACAAGCTACAAGGCAGCAGCTGTTTGATTTTGGAGTTTACCGACTCGACCACGCCGACCCGCTGAAAATAACGAAAGGCCGAAAACCACTTACAGATAAGTAGTCCATGTGAGTTCTTCAAATCCACTGGCTGAGCACTCTGAAAAGTGCCACTGTGAAGGTAGGAATCCATTTTTGGGCTGTAAGTGTGACATCGTGTTGTAGTCAGTTTCATTGCAGTCGTTATCATCACCATCGAACGTTACCCCAAGACTAACAGAATCAGTAACGGACATCCATTATTGTTAAACATTTCTAAATTGAAATATTAAGTTCGCTAAGTCGAAACAAAACAGCGCAGTACTTCATGTTAATAGAATTTAAAATGAAAACCGCTATCTGAAACTTTTTTGACTGATATAAGAGTTTAAATCATTATTTTCAAGCATTTTAATTAAAAGACTGAAACCCCTTTTTAAAAACATTCTACGCTTCTAATTTTTTTTAAAAAATGAATCAAACAGTTTTTACAACTCGAGTTTCTTCCAGGCATCTCTTCCGGAGAGGGGGGGGGGGGGGGAAGATAGCCCCCCGAACTAAATGGAATTTATCTAAAACATATACTTTTAGCAGTGTTCGTCCCCACCCCGGAAATTTTAGTCCCCCCCCCCCCAGAAAATTTCAAGTGCCCCCACCCCCCGGAGAAAAAAAATCTGGTAGAAACACTGTTTACAACGTACTTAGTAGCAATTTGTTGTGCTATGTCATAACTAGACTGAAATCCCCCTCTGTCCTCTATAACTGTAGAACTCAGTCCATTTTCTCTACACATGCTATTCCAGTTCGCGGTTCCTGCAGAATAACATACAAAGCTCTTAATGTTACTAATTTAAGCCATCGTATATATATATATATATATATATATATATATATATATATATATATATATATATATATATATATATATATATATAATGTATAATGTATGAAACCTGGCTACGACACTGGTACTGCTATGGGTAAGTAAATCTAAATCTGGCGTTGGGGTTGTTACCTTTTTTGATCAAACTTGTGTTACAAGAACACGTCAATGGGATCCTGTATCAAAGATTGGGAAAGACCAATTAGTATTACAACATAAGTTTCGCTGCCTAACACTAACCGCGGTTGTAGGTTTAACCCTTTTTCTTCTTCTTCTTTGTTCTTAACTGTTATGTTGGAAGGGATTTCCTCCAAAACAATTAAGTATTACGTGTCAACTTGCTTAAGCATCTAGCAAACAAAGATCATACGTTGTATAGGGCTGGTAAGTAGGTCACCAACCAGTTCTATGGCTCATGCAGGTTTTATTGAGCCGTAGAACTGGTTGGTGATCTACTTACCAGCCCTATACAGGACTTGTCTTAAACTTACGAGGTCATAAGCATAGCGTGGTCATAGATTCCATTTGTTTTAATGTTTTGTGCTAAAAAATTAGAAAATATCGCAAGCTTCTCATCAATGTCTGAGATCCCAGGGTCATCGTAATTAGTCTGAAATGTATTTTTAAATTTAATAACATCTTTCAAAAGTTATAATTTATTGTAATACGAATTTAAAATTCCTGATTTATATTTGAAAACATATTCTTTATATCCTTATATCAATTACTTTTGAAGAATTAATGTTTAAAACTTGCTTTATACATTTAATAAATACAAATAATGAATGTGAGATGTAATGTTACTTATCTTAACCACTCAGGTCTTAAGTTTACCTTTTTTGTCTAATTTAAATAAATCTTCACACGCAGGCCTACTCATTTAATATAAATGCGATTTATCATTTACGTACGTATTTAACTAAAATCAGACCTAACATATAATAACTACATTTACTTACATAGTTAAATTCGATTGACGACAGCCGAATTTCCACTACGAAGTTTAAAGTAGGGTTTAATGTGAGAAATCTAGCATTAGTCTGAGAACATAGTTAAAACGAACAATAAATTATAACAATAGAAATACGCGCGCACACATACATGCACACATATAGACAAAAACATAACTAGACTTTGACCTTAACCTATAGACCTTTACCTTGACCTAGACTTAGACATGGACCTGGACCTGGACCTGGACCTGGACCTGGGCATGGACACAGACACAGACACAGGCATATGCAGTTTTTCTTTTTTTGTTCCCAAAATTGCTCATAGATAACATTTTTATTTCCACTTTAATCTCTACGGTCACTAACCCCACTGAACTAATTTTAGATACCTAGAGAGAGTTGTCGTGGTGTGGTAGCATATGTTCGGTGGCATGGTACAGGTGCGCGTATTTGAATGCGCTTTGCTACAGCGGGGCGGTTTTCCAACGGATAACAGGGTTGCCTAGTATTAACAAACGAGCTATGTAAACATACATTAAAATACAACCTGATGAAAACACAGAGAAACGTATTCTTTAATCACGCTCTGTGTTAGATAGTGAAGTTGACTTTCATTTTTCTCCGCTGTCGTATCGCTTGTCCACGAATACCATCTGCAGAAAGTGATTTTATTTATTTGTAGGTAAAGCTAATAACTAAAACCCCAAACTAACGAGTTATGGTTCCTGCATCGTACGAAGATGATGTTATGTTACCTTTTATACATCGCCACGTCCGTAAAAACTTTAGTTTCAATGATAAACTTGTCGGTAGAGTCCTTCTTGTTTCTTACAGACTCGCAGTAGATGGTGGATAAACAGGTTACTGTGGAGACCAGAGTAGCGTCAAATTTTATTCCAAAATGTGCATACAATATCTAATTGATTAGCCCTACCCAAATATTCTTCTTTACTTTCTGAATGTTAATGTTTGAAAGGATTTCCTCCAACATGATTAAGTAATATGTGTCAATTTGTTATGTGCCATATTAAGCATTCGCTCCGATTTCAGTTTTTCTTTCTGGATTTGCTTCCACAGCCTTTGTCCAACCAAGAGCATACTACAATGCAGCAGTTGTTTGATTTTTGAGTTGTCTCTCCAAGATGGGTTGCTGTTCATAGCTATTGAGCCTCATCTGCTTGGGGGTTCGAACTCAGGGCTTTTCGGTTTAGCAACCATTAGCTTTACCAGCCCGACCCACCGAATATTCAAATAGCCAGCTTGCCACTAACGATAGTTCAACTATTATGGTGTGCTTTGTGTGAGGATTTAGGTTATGTTAGAGTTGAAGCTACGGCTTGAGTTAAAATTGAGTGCTAATATCATCGCTGACTACAGGCCTACCAGCTACACGAATATTTGAATCTAGGGACAGATGTTTAGAACTGGTGGTGAAATAATTTCTTTGATAACAGGTTGTTAAAAAAAATTAAAGTTATAAGTTACATGATACTTCAACAAAGAATTTTTATTGTTTATTTTTAACAACATTTAATAGCACTTCAAATAAGAAAATTTAAACGTGAAGAAATTTCTGTAGAAAAAAAAGACAATAACTTACCTGTTAGCAAAAATAGAACTATGTTATTGCTCATCTTCATAAAAAACATTTGACGTGTCACTGCCGTTAATCTATGCTGCTAGTAGATGTTTTGTTAAGTATTTGCATTCATACATTGTAACACATCCGTTCTTTTAAATTGAAACATCACTCTATTTTTCAACAATATTATAAAAAGATAATTTTTAACTCAGTAGAAATATTATTTTTTAGCTCAATATTAAACTCTTACATTAGCTAAAAAAGAGTTAACGGTATAAATGTATATTACACAGAATAATGCAATTATAACATTATGTAATATTACTCACTATTACCTGTAAGTGAATAACTATGCAAGTTGTATATTAATTATGGGTAAGCATTAATATTTTCGCTACCAGGAACTGAATTAACTTACATGTTGGTTTTCCTCTATATAGAACTGTAAGGAGGCTGCGTATCGCGTTTGTAAAGAACTGAGGGTATGTACACAAACCAGAGTCTGACGTTGGAAAATGACGTTGGAGACAGGTTTTTCAGGAAAACTGTTATGATAGGTGGGGCAAGTAATAACGGCACGAAACTTCATCGGTTTTTTTCGTCCCCCCCCCTCCCGACCTATAATTAAACATACCATGCCAGACCCGCCCCTCTCACGATGATGCAGAGGCGTAGCGACCCTTCCCGGAGCCCGGGGACAAACATTCCCCCCCTCCTCAAACTTTCAATTTGTTTTTTCCAACCCATTTTGGCGCCCCCCCCCCTCCCTTAGGTCGGCGCCCGGGGACATATGCACCCCCCGCCAACCCCCCCCCCCCCCCTCTCGCTACGCCTCAGCGATGATGTGAACATTGCATTAGACTTTTTTTGTTTCTTTGATTGTTTTAAATATTGTTAGAATGACTGTTCGATCTAAGGGTGTTTCGCATCGAAAAAATAGGAAGCTAAAACGTCCACGGGTTGAGTTTGTTTTGTTCAAAGGTGGGTCTGCAGGTAGCATAATATTTGGTCTAGTCAAACGGATCTGAGCACACTTGGTTTGGTTATAAAATGTTGAATAGAAAAATAAATTATTTATCAAGATCTTCGTGACCAATATTTTTTACGACCAGCTAATATATTTCATGGAAACGACATTAGGCAAGGAAACTGAATTGGGTTTTGAACTGAAAGAAGCAGGTCTTGAAACATTTCTTACAACAAATATCTGGCATTTATCTGGTGGCACTTCAGAGGCGTAGCGACCCTTCCCCGGCGCTCGGGGACAAACTTTCGAATTGCACCCCCCCCCCTCGAACTTTCGATTTGCACCCCCCTCCCTCGAACTTTCCATTTGCACCCCCTCCCCTCAAACTTTCGATTTGCACCCCCCCCCCCATCGAACTTTTCATTTGCACCCCCCCCCCCGTCAAACTTTCAATTTGTTTTTCCAACCCATTTTGGCGCCCCCCCCCCCTCCCTAAGGTCGGCGCCCGGGGACATGTGTGCCCCCGCCCCCCCCCCTCGCTACGCCTCTGAGGCACTTGGTGCTTTAAATGGAACATTATCTTTTAACTAGAAATATGAAAGAAGTAAAAATGTATTTTAAAGTAACTGAAATATAATAAAAATTAAGACACTTCTTGGCGCTTAACAAGTGATACGTAATACTTAATTATGTTATTGGAAATCCCTTCCAACATTAAAAATCAAAACGAAGCAGAACAAGAATAGAGCTCTTTAAACATTAAGACGATCTACCGAATTGGTTTGAGAACCACTGACTTATAGTTACATTCCTGTGCTATGATTAAGTAAATGTACCAGCCTAAAAAAAATTTCAATTCAGTTGGTATTGTATGAGGCTGAAAACATATTTGCTGAGATCTAAAGCAAACAAACCTTTCTTTATATTACCCCGTGGGATGTACAGCCTGAAAAAGTATCTTTTTGTGGCTTTGGGTTTTCCCATCATAATGTAATATACATACCAGGAAAATGGGGTGCAAAATAATTATTTTAAAAATGTGATGGACCTTTATGCTTCTTTTTTAATTTTTTTCTTCTTCTTCTTCGTTCTTAATTTTTAGTGTTGGAAGTGATCGAGCCTTATCTGCAAGAGGGTTTGAATTCGAGACTTTTTTTTCGAATTTATCAACCATGAGCTTTTGCCGACTCGACCACGCCTCCATCACAATTAAGGATTACGTGTCAACTGGTTATGCGCCATTGAGGCCTTTGACTCCGATTTCAGCCTGCTTTTCTTTTTGGATTTGCTCCCATAGCCTTTGTCCAACCAAGAACAAACTACAAGGCAGCAGTTGTTTGATTATGGAGTTGTCTCTCCTAGAAGAGTGGCTGTCCCCAGCTAACGAGCCTCATCTACCCGATCTTTTTTTTTTTAATTCTAAGAATTTTCCAAAAACATTTCTGTTTGAATAAGTAAAGAAAGAGCCGTTGAATGAAATATACTTTTACTTGCAATCATACAATGAAGTCGTGGAGCGCGTCCCTTTTAATGGGAGGGGCCCTCGTTATTGAATGTAATAGTTACCTAAAATATTAATAACATCAAATAGTTAAGAGACTGTTTACACAAGTGAAATGAAAAACACAATATTTTTTTCGTAATCACAAATGTTTTAATAACACTGAATAGAATCATTAAAATATTCAACCTAGTCTTCATAATGGGATTCTATATCATTCTATATCATTAATAAGTGTTTGCTGATTATATTTCCTCGAGTACAAAATGCAGCTGTTTTTTTTATCAATGACTCAATAACGTACAAGAATTCATATAAGCTCGATATAAGTTGCAGTAATGGTGGTTTAGCATGCTGTTTTTTTGTGTTACATATGAAACTTGTTGTATGAGAAATGTTATATAAAACAACTTTATCGCGAATCGGGTTCCAAATACTGTGTAAAATATGATGGGTTTTTTTTTCGGATTGGGGATTTAGCTACATATAGTGTATAGTTTTTGTATTAGTTGGAGTTGTCGTCTTGAGGCGTGCCTGTTTAATGGGAGACAACTCCTGGGCCGGTGATTTCCGTAACAAAAGGAAAAAAATTATTATATCAGGAAATCATGCATAAATAACATCACGTATGGAATTTGTGTAACAATGGTGAGAGGGAGTTTACAGCTTGGTTTCAATTTTAGAAACTTAAAATCTAATCTTTTTTATATTTAACCATTTTTGGTAAGTGTTAAACACCACAAAAAATGTAATTTTTTTTCTTTTTAATGAAAATCTTTTTTGTAAACTATTACTTATTTGTAAATGTCATCTATTCTCAACTAAAACAATTGTTATCGATGCCTTAAACTAATGAGTAAGGAAAATAACGAGCCTGGGTAATTACACAATAAAGGTCTTACAAATTAATGGATCAAGATAGTTTATAATTAGATTCCACTGCTCGTTACAGCTTATTTCCATTATTTAAACTTGTGTGTATTTCCATTTGGAATCTTATGTGTGTGTGTTATTGTATTTTTCACATTTTATACATTGTAAGTACTTTTTCTTTTTTTTATTTCTTGTGTGTGTTGCCTGGCCCCGGGTGGACCTCACGCACAACTATGTCGGAAAAATACATCAAACGGCTATTCCTGCCTAAGTTCGGCATGGCAGGACATGCGCCAAAAACTCTAGAGATTTTCATAGAAGAGGGTTTTTCTTTAGCTACCCTCACAGCTGACGAACTAAAAAGAGAGCTATGTATGTTATGTAGTCTATCACCAGCTGAATTTGAAGGTCTGTATAACTATGGGACACTGCGTAAATGGTATGTCACCATTAGATCAAAGAAACTATATGAGAAAATACACCTAAAAGAATTTCACAGAGATTTGCCACCTGGGGTAACATCCAGATACAGAGTGCAGAGAATATCAATAACCCACGCCGATAAATCTGGGCAAAGGGGCATGCTGAAATGGCTGCCTTCCAGGACAAGCGACGATGATATAATGGCGATTCTGAAATCTATAAGCAGTCAGGACTCAACACCAACATTTAAGAGAATAGACCAACCAAATGTGGTCCAATTCACCATCTCTCTGGAGAAAGAAGACGTGGAGAGTATGCCACACTATATTATACTTATAAATGAGGCCAACAAGGAGAGCAGAGTCCTTATAATCCTCAATGGGAGGAGGGTGCAATGTTGCCACTGCAACACAGACAGGCACCTGCCTAAAATGTGTGAGCATTTGAGGACTCGCGCTCTTGACGGCGTCCAGCTAGTAGATGGACAGTACAAGGCAATTGAGCCTTGGTATGCAAATGATAAAGAAGAAGTTAGGGAGCATCCAAGTAACAATAGAAATTTCTTAAAGCATTGGGACAGTTATGATGTTGACGGAGAAAGACAAAATGAAATGCTTAGAGAAGCAAGGCATATAGAGGTAGAAGATGCCTTTGAAGTAGATGGCCAAACTGAAACACATCATACTACTGCAGCATCACAGCAAGTTCACGAAAGCGTAGCAGAAACCACCATAGAGGCCGAAGCCATGGAGACAATAGCGACCAGAAATTCCATAGTAACAGGGTCTCAAAAAGATGGGGATCAAGAAAATTTGGAGGCAGTCGGCGAAACAATAAATGATATTCTTCAAGATAACACCAGTTCGGAAAACATAACGAAACCGCTAAAGGAAATTAAAAGCTCACAAAGTATATTAGCAACAAAGGTATCATGTAAATTTTCATATAGTCAAGCAATCAGTTCAAGTAAAAAACAACTACCTACAGTAAAGCCACCTCTAAGGGTCGTGACCAGGGCCCAACGGGATAGCAAACCAGCGGTTGGAAAGTTTGGCGTTAAAAGACCACCACCATCCAGCCCTCCAGAAACAGATGTTCGAAAGAAAACCCCAAATAATTCATGCTAACTCTGGCAACATTGAACATCAGAGGGGCTAGGGACAAAACACTTTATATAAACAACATAATAAATAAACACAATATTGACATCCTACTTTTACAGGAAACTTACATTGAAACTACAGAAGAAGCGAATAAACTAGATGCATATATCAGTATTAAAAACTCACTGCACTGTACTGGTTTCAACTGCACAGGAACCAGTACACTTTGTACATCTGACAAACACAAAATTAAAAGTATATACACGGATAAACAGGGCCGGATAGCATGCATCACATTGGATATTGACAAAACAGAAATAACAATCATCAATATTTACGCCCCAACACATAGACAAGAACAAAAACATTTTTACCACACGCTTAATGAACGTGTAAATATCGAATATAAAAACAAGACGATACTTTTAGCAGATATTTTTTTTACAAAAT
This sequence comes from Physella acuta, assembly GCF_028476545.2. NCBI lineage: Eukaryota > Metazoa > Mollusca > Gastropoda > Physidae > Physella > Physella acuta. The sequence continues at coordinate 72,774 of NW_026733868.1, read as the reverse complement.
ACACGGACATCGAGTTAAAAGAAATAGTTCAAGTAAAGCTAAGGCATAGACTGGGAATTCTCACTTAACTGAGACAAAAAATTTACAGGAAAGAAATAAGTAAAGTATTACTTTTAATTTAGACAGTCTCAAGCCAAACATCACCCCCCCCCCCCCCACTCAACCGGACTGGTGGATATTTCAAGGTAGCGTGCCCTCATCGCCAAGGGTCAATTCTATGTCATGGAAAGTTTTGGAATGATAGATCAGTATGTGTATTACAGAGACACTTCTCCCACGGTCGTTTCTATTTCTGTCCATGGGTGGCTACAATGTGAACTTTTGACACCGCAGCTAAGGACGGAGCACAGTAAACTAAGCAGTCAAGAGAAACCTAGTTTGCACACCTTATTTTAGTCTAGTTCTTACGCCATGTTATTTTCTCCCTTAGATTATTATATATGCAAATGATGTTCATGTCCTTGATGCTGTGTAAAATCTAGCAAATATATTATTATTACTGATTTAAATGTTTAAAACAATTGAATTTTTAAAAAAAAACTGTTTGAGGACTGTACAGATATAGATGTTTGAAAGGGAAGAATATTTACTTTGATGTGTCTCATTGTAATAACACAACTTTTCCGATTGCTTAAAATTTGTATCATATTAATTCTCTGTAATCCCAAATTTATTTCAGCTCTACTTAAAACCACCCAAATTCCACCCTCTCCCCCCCCCCCCTCCCCGTCCCCTCAGCCCACCACGCTGGGGAAAAAATCCCTTGAATCATCATTTAATTACACATTTGCATTTTCAGTTTCAGGTCGGTTTTTATTTTTTTTTATTTATATCTTTTTATGTTTAGACGTTTTGTATTAGATCTATGTATAAGTAAACTATCTTAAATGAATGAAAGCAGGCTACAAGTAAGAAAGAAATATTACTATTGTAAATCTGTATCAGTCCTTACAAGCCGATGATGAAAACTGTAATACTAAAGCGAACACACAACTGACGCTGTAAATTACAATTACATGTCTGAGGCGGGAGAAAAAAAAAAAGAAAAAAAAAAAAAGTTATCAATTTTACTCCATTTTACAGATTTTTGTTACTTCCTGCATATTTTAATATCTGCCTACTTAACATTTCTCTCATTTTTTAACTTCCTTCAACAAAACCAGTAATGAGTTGGAGTTGTGTTTTATTGTTCGAATTAGTAAAGTTGTCTAAAACGCTATTGACAAAAGTTTTAGTATTTTGCAGTAAAACATTTGTGAAAACATTTCAATGTGCTATTAAATGAAAATGCATATTAGAATTTTTAAAAGTAGAGAAAAATGAAAAACAAAAGAATATTATTTTCACAAAGTGATATTTCCTAAAGCTTGTCCTTGGTAAAAAAAAATGTGTGCTGATGTAGTCCACTCAACCAGCAGCAGTGTCACGTGACTCCCGTGCCTTCTGGTCACCAACACTACACGGCTGCTGGGGAAAATATCAAATTTTTTTTAAATGTAATCAAGCAAAGTTGTCTTACAACTTTGTTTTAAAAACAGAAATAGTACAAGAATCATCAACACTTTCCCATTCAGATGAAGCCTCAATTAAAACTAATCTCGCATATAGATGTATTCGTAAGATGTACAACCTCTCTCATTCGCCTTCTACAAAAGAGATACTAAATTTACATTCGCATTTACAATGCCTTAAGCAAATATTTAGAATGGCGTTGGCTACATTTGCTGATTGTTATGGTTGGTATGGATTAAAAAAACCTGTTTTTAACAATTTCGTTTTTGAATAGCCATTCTTCTTCTTCGTTCTTAATTTTGTTGTTGGAAGGGATCCCCTCCAACACAATTAAGTATACGTGTCAACTGGTTATGCGCCATTGAGGCCTTTGACTCCAATTTCAGCCTGCTTTTCTTTTTGGATTTGCTTCCATAGTCTTTGTCCAACCAAGAACAAACTACAAGGCAGCAGTTGTTTGATTTTGAAGTTGTCTCCATTAAAATTAACATAATTTTAAATCTCATAAGGCTGTACACAACTTTAAAAATAATTAAAGGCCCTTTCAAGAGACAAACCCATTCGAACCCATGAAAATAAAAGAAAACAATAGAAATCGTTTCTAATATATCAAAAGTTAAAGAGAAACATAACATAATGTGGATATTATGTCAGTTTTTGTCTTATGTTGAGAAGATTACGGGCTTGTGTAATATGGATTCCAGGAGCGTATGACTGTGTAAATAAGAAGGAGGGAGTGGCGCTGGGTGGGTCACACGCTGCGAAAGGCTCACCCAAATGTGACACGCCGAGCGCTTGAGTGGAACCCCAGGGAAAGCGGAAGAGATGGCGCCCAAGACATACCTGGAGGCGGAGTCTTCTTGAAGAACTGAAGCCAATAGGGATGTCTTGGGAGATGTCAAAATTAATAGCCGAGGATAGGACAAAATGGAAGGAAATGGTGGAGGCCCTATGTTCTATAAGGAGCAAAGAGGACTAAGTCAAGTACGTCAAGTTATTTGGATTCGCTTTGTTTTAATTGTTATTATTTAAAAACGTGTTGTCGGTGTTTTAAAGTGATATTTAGACTGTACAAAATTCACGTAAAGACCAGCATATGTTGAACCCTATACTTACTTCCCATGGTAGGAGCTGATGGGTTGCTGGTGCAGGTGCCAAGTGTACACCACTGTGTGATGAAAGAAAATATTTTTCATGAATATGCTGGTTAATATAGTGAAATAAGTTTTGTCTTTACACAGACGTTAAATTTAATTGAACTTTTAAAAATTTACAAGAGAATAGTGTCAGCCCCGTTATTAGCTTCAGCAATCAGCTTACAGGTGTGAAAAGATAGCGTGAACCAGTGGCGTAGCGAGGTCGGGTATCTTCCGGTGCGGCACTTAATGGTGTCACCCCACCCCCCCCCACAGGCGTAGTGACCCTTCCCGGGGACAAACTTTCAAACTTTCGATTTGCACCCCCCCCCCCACAGGCGTAGCGACCCTTCCCGGGGACAAACGCAAATTTTCGATTTTCATACCCCCCCCCCCTCAAACTTTCGATTTGCATCCCCCTCAAGTTTTTCTCGATATATTTTGCTATTTTTTGCCTTAGTGTCACCCCCCCTAAATGGTGTCACCCGGTGCGGTCCGCACCCCCCCCCACCCCCCCTCCACCCTAGCTACGCCTCTGACGTGAACACAACTGACCCCACCTACTGCTTGCCTGATCGATATTGTTCAATCATCTCCCTTTTTGTTATTGAAAATATTAATCTTGACATTGATTTGTATTGATTATATTAAAATTTAATTAGATTAAAAAATATGTTCAATTAACAGTTGCATTAGACGTGTGTCGAAACTGAGTTACAAAATTTAAAAACCCACCAACCCACATATAGACTGACAAACACCTGTACAATAACATGCGATGTGGCTTAATTAGATGCTAAGCAGCTGCATATTAAAATCTAAAATAACTAAGTTTAATAACCAACCTTTCCGTCTCCACAAGACGTCCCTTCTGCAGCAAAATGTTTCTTACATTCTATTCCAGTTGGGGAAGATTTGGAAGCCACAGGGTCAAGACAGAACATTGAGGTACAGATGTCACCAATAGAACTCAAACCTGGACCCTGTAAAGGCACGTAATATTAAGGTAAACAAATCTAACAAATCTAATCCTAGGCCAAACATTAATTTTATTTTATTATATTTCGTATTTAGTATTTATTTGATTAACATATGCATATACTTTGATTATGGCATGTGTTTTTTAGTGTTATTGTCAATCTCTTCCTTGGTTGTTAGGTTGTTATACTACATATTCGTAGAATTCACTTTCGGGGAAATGGCAGGGGGTAATTGACCTAATTGAAAAGGGGGTGGGGGATAATGTCCCAGATATTTTCCTCTTTATCCTCTTTTTCCTCCATTTTAGTCGTCGCACCACTGTACACACGTCGTCTCACCTCTGTACTCACGTCGTCCACCACTGTACACACGTCGTCCACCACTGTACACACGTCGTCTCACCACTGTACTCACATCGTCTCAACACTGTACACACGTCGTCTCACCACTGTATTCACATCGTCTCACCACTGTACACACGTCGTCTCACCACTGTACTCACATAGTCTCACCACTGTACTCACGTCGTCTCCCACTGTATATACGTCGTCTCACCACTGTACTCACGTCGTCTCACCACTGTATTCACGTCGTCTCACCACTGTACTCACGTCGTCTCACCACTGTATTCACGTCGTCTCACCACTGTATTCACGTCGTCTCACCACTGTACTCACGTCGTCTCACCGTCTCACCACTGTACTCACGTCGTCTCACCACTGTACTCACGTCGTCTCACCACTGTACACACGTCGTCTCACCACTGTACACACGTCGGGTCACCACTGTACTCACGTCGTCTCACCACTGTATTCACGTCGTCTCACCACTGTACTCACGTCGTCTCACCACTGTACTCACGTCGTCTCACCACTGTACTCACATGGTCTCACCACTGTATACACATCGTCTCACCACTGTACTCACGTCGTCTCACCGTCTCACCACTGTACTCACGTCGTCTCACCACTGTACTCACGTCGTCTCACCACTGTACACACGTCGTCTCACCACTGTACACACGTCGGGTCACCACTGTACTCACGTCGTCTCACCACTGTACTCACGTCGTCTCACCACTGTACTCACGTCGTCTCACCACTGTACACACGTCGTCTCACCACTGTACACACGTCGTCTCACCACCGTACTCACGTCGTCTCACCACTGTATTCACGTCGTCTCACCACTGTACTCACGTCGTCTCACCACTGTATTCACGTCGTCTCACCACTGTACTCACGTCGTCTCACCACTGTACTCACGTCGTCTCACCACTGTATTCACGTCGTCTCACCACTGTATTCACGTCGTCTCACCACTGTACTCACGTCGTCTCACCGTCTCACCACTGTACTTACGTCGTCTCACCACTGTACTCACGTCGTCTCACCACTGTACACACGTCGTCTCACCACTGTACACACGTCGGGTCACCACTGTACTCACGTCGTCTCACCACTGTATTCACGTCGTCTCACCACTGTACTCACGTCGTCTCACCACTGTACTCACGTCGTCTCACCACTGTACACACATGGTCTCACCACTGTATACACATCGTCTCACCACTGTACTCACGTCGTCTCACCGTCTCACCACTGTACTCACGTCGTCTCACCACTGTACTCACGTCGTCTCACCACTGTACACACGTCGTCTCACCACTGTACACACGTCGGGTCACCACTGTACTCACGTCGTCTCACCACTGTACTCACGTCGTCTCACCACTGTACACACGTCGTCTCACCACTGTACTCACGTCGTCTCACCGTCTCACCACTGTACTCACGTCGTCTCACCACTGTACTCACGTCGTCTCACCACTGTACTCACGTCGTCTCACCACTGTACTCACGTCGTCTCACCACTGTACACACGTCGTCTCACCACTGTACTCACGTCGTCTCACCGTCTCACCACTGTACACACGTCGTCTCTCCACTGTACTCACGTCGTCTCACCGTCTCACCACTGTACTCACGTCGTCTCACCACTGTACTCACGTCGTCTCACCACTGTACACACGTTGTCTCACCACTGTACTCACGTCGTCTCACCACTGTACTCACGTCGTCTCACCACTGTACACACGTTGTCTCACCACTGTACTCACGTCGTCTCACCGTCTCACCACTGTACTCACGTCGTCTCACCACTGTACTCACGTCGTCTCACCACTGTACACACGTTGTCTCACCACTGTACTCACGTCGTCTCACCACTGTACTCACGTCGTCTCACCACTGTACACACGTTGTCTCACCACTGTACTCACGTCGTCTCACCGTCTCACCACTGTACTCACGTCGTCTCACCACTGTACTCACGTCGTCTCACCACTGTACTCACGTCGTCTCACCACTGTACTCACGTCGTCTCACCACTGTACTCACGTCGTCTCACCGTCTCACCACTGTACTCACGTCGTCTCACCACTGTACTCACGTCGTCTCACCACTGTACACACGTTGTCTCACCACTGTACACACGTCGTCTCACCACTGTACAGACGACGTCTCACCACTGTACTCACGTCGTCTCACCACTGTACACACCTCGTCTCACCACTGTACTCACGTCGTCTCACCACTGTACACACCTCGTCTCACCACTGTACTCACGTCGTCTCACCACTGTACACACCTCGTCTCACCACTGTACTCACGTCGTCTCACCACTGTACACATGTCGTCTCACCACTGTACAAACGTCGTCTCACCGTCTCACCACTGTACACACGTCGTCTCACCACTGTACACACGTCGTCTCACCACTGTACTCACGTCGTCTCACCACTGTACTCACGTCGTCTCACCACTGTACTCACGTCGTCTCACCACTGTACTCACGTCGTCTCACCACTGTACTCCCATAGTCTCAACGCTGTACACACGTCGTATCACCATTGTACTCACGTCGTCTCACCACTGTACACACGTCGTCTCACCACTGTACTCACCAAACAAACACGCGACGTGCTCCCGTAAATCATCTGACATTGCTGGTCAGCTGGGTACTTCTGTCCTGGGACTATGTGTAAGGTTTTCTCATACTCCGGTAGTGGGGTCGCTAGGTTAGACAAACAATCGATCCTGGGAAACAGAAAAAAAATCAAAATAATTGATTTATACACAATCACACCTACTTTTACATACACCCCCTCCCTTAAACACATTTATTTTTATACTATATATACTATTTACTCAAGTTGTTTGGTATTTTATTATTTTTAGAAAACAGAAAGAGAATAAAGTACCACTTCCTCTTCCGGGTATCGGAAGTCAGGTGAAACGTGAAAGTGATCCAGGTATAATATCTTTTACTTATATATGAAATGTCTACGTAACTGAAACAGTTCTCTATTCGTCGTGTGTCCACGGAAATATAGAACTTTATAGTACATTACTATTTGCATTTATCAGAAATTGTTCAAAAGTTGAAAAAAAACCTGCACATACAATCTAATATTAGAATGTTGAATTTCGTCTTTCCTAATTTTAATGATACTTAAGTTAGTGGCTTTTAAGAGACCGGAAGTAGAAAACGTACGACTTCCGGTTACCGGAAATAGCTCAAAATTGAAAGAAAACTACAAACCGACTTTATACTTAACATAAAATTAAAAGGCACTCAAGTTATCGTGTTTACACACACACAAGCGCCCCTACACCCCCCCCCCACACACACACAGAGAGAGAAAAACAGTATTACTACGTTTTTTGTTTTTTATTTTTTTTTGTAACCGCAAGCTTGTAAAGCGTCAAAATTTTTCAAAATCTGAATTTACATTTTTTCACGATTTCAATACATTGCTCATTATCTATTCTATATATATAATTCTCTTCTGGGAGCCGCTAGAAAACAAGCTGCAAACGCGCATCTACCTCCCCACCCCTACATGGTTTTAGTGAGCTGTGTTCACTCTAAATGTTTACAAGCAGAGCCAACGATTTGAAACGTATGGGGGGGAGAAGGAAGGGGGGTATGGTCCTTAACGAGCTACTGATTGTGTTTTAAAGAAATATTTTCAGTGGCAGCGTTGGTACTGTCGAATTCACAAATTATGAATTACTGAAAAGTACAAAAAACAACAACTAAATAGCGGCGTATTTTATGCCGCGGGCCGGCTCGTATACCATATTCGATGAAGTAGGGATGTTTAAAACAATGAAAACTGACTAAATTTCATTAAATGTTTGTGGACGATACAATACTTTCTCCACACTCTGTATAAGAGAAAGTAAAAAATCAACATTTACCTGTCGCTTCTCGACATAAAGGCATGGATTTCAGACGCTGAGCACTTGGAAAAATACCACTGTGAAGCGAGGGGTCCATTTTCTGGCTTAATGCTTGACATGATGTTGTAATCAGTATCATTGCATACCTCAGTTTCTCCATCGTGCGGAGCCCCAAGACTGACCGATTCAAGAATTGTTATGGATTATTTTTGTTAATTTATTTTCTAAAATGGATTCGTCTTTTCGTTAATTAAATCGAATCTACGGTGAATATTTTTGTTTGAAAAATATTCTGATTAACATAAACTTATAAATCACTTTTTACAACATTTAAATTGAAAAAAATAAAAAAAAAACACGTTTTGAAATATTTTCTGCCACTAAAGAAAAAAAAAAGTCTGAAAAGGACAGCATTGATTTATCGACTTACTTGTGTCCGATCTGATGCGCTATGTCAAATACAGATTGAAATCCCCCTTTGTCTTCTATAATTGAAGAGCTTAGCCCATGGGGATTGCATATCTTATTCCAGCTGGCGCCTCCTGTGGAATGAATTAAATTTGTTCATTCGCCAAATAATTTATATATCAAGGAAAATAATTGATTCTAAAGAATGTCCCATTTGCAATATATTTGTATTTTATATCATTAAATATACTCTCTAGATAAAGAGTAGGGATGGTGTTAACGTGCAACACCTAAGAAAAAATTCACCAAATTTTAGTGAGAACATTGAATAAAATCAAATATCTTATTCTTTTTTATAAAGTTCATCGTTCTACGCAAGTGGACGGGGTAACACCGATACAGAAAATCGTAATTTTGTCGAGCATGCAGTGTGTCATAGCATAAACCTTGACCCTGGCCTACTTACGATACATCCACGAGACCGCCTGCAGAGAAAGGTCCAAGTCTTCGCTTATTTTCGTATAGCCAGCCATGTCGTCAGACAATTCCAGCAACGCTCCTGTAAAAATCAAGGAGTAAAAAAAGAATCGGAGTAAAAAATATCTTGCACTTTTTACATCGTGTGCCATGTAACTTTTCAAGTGAATTTCACGGTGAATTGTTTTGTTTTGTGTTTGTTTATGGTACTGATTTGATAATGAATTATACATTGATAAATAATTGATAACATTTACCTTGTCTTAACTTAGCACTTGTTTTTTTTTGAGTACTTATTGTTGAAACTGTTTTATTTTAATAGTAAGTAAGTAAAGTTCTTTTTTCAAACCTGACGGTCTATAGGGCAAGTGAAGTAGAGTTCACTTGTTTCTGTTACCTCGGCGTATGAAGAGATTGTGTGGTCAGCACTATGCCCAGCCGCCTTTACTTTCCCTAATGTGAGTTAGGTGTCCATCAGAGTTGGGTGGATTCAGGGACGGTCTACGGATTCGAACTCGAGACTTATGGGGTTAGCATTCTAGATGTCTACCGCTAAACCATTTTAATTGCAGAGTCGTAAAGTTCGTAAGTTCGGGCATGTAATGATGAATACAAGTCAGTATTTTGGCTTATACGATGCGTCCCTATGTTGTCGGATAGGTAAGTCGATTTCGGATCTTCGAATTAAGTCTGATGGACATGCATGAGTTCACTCAGCTCTCATGGGTACTTGACTCAAAATTAGAGAAAACAAAGGTCGTTAGTCATAGTGCTGACCTCACTAGCTTATTATACACCGATGTCATTGAAATAGATGAGCTCTACTTCATCTGCCCCTGTGTTGTGTGCCCTTTCGGGAATATACGATGAACGTGTCTCTGGTACAAAGAAAAGCTTGAAGGCTGACGAGGAAGCTAAAGGTACGTCTTACCTTTTTTAATCGAACTTGTATTAAACGATGTGGTCAGTGTGAGCCTGTATGAAAGGAAGGATTAGGTTATGATACGGGTATCAACATTAAGCAACAGTGTCTTCTTAAAAATGATCTAATCTTGTCCCTATCCTACGGGTCGGCAACCTGCGGCTCTCGAGCCGCATGCGGCTCTTTTGATGTCAAGGTTCGGCTCTCCAGCTCCTTGCACAAATATTAATAGTTACATAATTTAATTTTCAAAAACTCATAAACAATATTATACTGTAAAAAACAAGTTTAAACAGGATTAAAAAACAGATCAGAGATCAGTGAGAGTGTGTTGAAGTAGAGCGCAGAAGCGTAGCGAGGGGCGGGGAGACACATGTCCCCGGGCGTCGACCTTAGGGGGCGCCAATAATGGGTTGGAAAAATAAATCGAAAGTTTGATGGGGGTACAAATCGAAATCATGAGGGGGGGGGGGGGCGGTGCAAATCGAAAGTTTGAGGTGGGGGTGCAAATCGAAAGCTTGTCCCCGGGCGCGGGGAAGGGTCGCTACGCCTCTGGTAGAGCGTATACAGACAGCTGACAGCCGCTTGGGCACCAGGTCCAGCCCAATAGCCGTGCTGTGGACAGCCTCGTGGCGACTATTCTTTGCTTGCTACTGCTCAAGTGCCGACTTTTTCAAATATCGTTAAATTGGATAGTTATTTTATTCAGAAAGCATTCCTCTGCCAGTCAGTATGCATTAATTTGACCTGAGAAACGAAGTAATTTATTTACTAGCCTCCTACACTTGAGCCAGGTACTGGACTGTGGGGTACGAGTAGGGTGGAAGATAGGCCCTGTGAGAACCGGAGGACAGAAGCAACCAATATATAATCAAACCGATATCCAAAAACAGTTGTTTAGTCGGAGTTTGCAGTGTTGAGGCCTGCCCGGTTAGACACCTCCTGAGCCGGTGGTGTCCGTAAAGAATTAAAAAAAAGTTATTGGCTTTAAAGTGGATTGGGATTGTCCTATAGTTATTATATTTGATAACTAACTTAATCATAGCAGAGTTAGCTAAAACACTTTTTGCGCTAAAATGTTTTTATATTAATCAATATTAGTTCATATTTATTAGTTCATATTAGAGCTATTTATTTCAAATAAAAATTCAAGTTTATTTCCTTAATCGTTATTAAATACCACATCATTGGCAAAAATAATGGTAGTGGCTCTTTAAAAACTGAGAAATTTTGACATTTTATTTCTTTGGATCCCATTATTTTTAAAAAAATTAAAAAATAAATAAAATTAATACATTTTTAAAAAATTTAAAAAAAAATATATTTAGGGACTAGAAATAAAACTGCATAGGTCAGGGGTTGGCAACCTGCGGCTCGCGAGCCGCATGCGGCTCTTTTGATGTCAAGATGCGGCTCTCCAGTTCCACGCACAAATATTAATAGTTACTTTATTTTATTTTCAAAGCTCATTAAAACTCATTATTTTTAAAACTCATTAATTTTATTTACAGAAAAACAAGTTTAAACAGGATAAAAACAATCATTAGAAAACAATGAGAGTAGGTGAGGTAGAGAGTATACAGACAGCTGACAGCCGCTTGGGCACCAGACCCAGCACCACAGCCGCGCTGAAGCCAGCCCCGTGGCGAAGGTTCCATTCTTGCCACTGCCGACTTTTTCGAATATCGTTAAATGAGGAATATTATTCTGATTGAGAATGCATTTCTCTATCGGTCAGTATGCATTACTATGACCTGAGTGACGGGTATTTTTTAAGCTTTTAGCTTCCTATGATTGAGTGGTGGGGTACGAGTTTACCCTGCGTTCAGTGGGTAGGAAGATAAGCCCGGTGAGAACCGAAGACAGAAGCGACCGATACCCAAGCCAGTAATCGGAGATGACCGTGTTTAGAGCAACTGGGCTATGGGAGACACCTCCTGATACGGTGGTGTCCTTAAAGAAAGAAAAAAAAAGTTATTGCCTTCAAAGGCGGATTGGGATAGTCGTATAGGTATATTATTTAATTACTAATTCTATCATAGCAGAGCTAGGTATAATACTTTAACATATTTTGTGCGAAATATAAGTAAGCTTTTAAAGAATAAATATTCTTTCATATTTAAAACTATCAATTTTAAATCAAAATTCAAAAGTATAGATCTAATTCTAATCAAATGCCAAAATATCGAAATAAAAATGGTAGTGGTCCTTTAAAAACTGGGAACTCATGTAAATTGTAACTTTTGGCTCTTCCGGCTCAAAAGGTTGCCGACCCCTGGCATAGGTACTACACCCTCCCCCCTGCCTCCCCCCTCCCCTAACACCCCCCCCCCCCCCCCCGCATAATACAGAACCAACGACGACATGAGCCCAACGAACACAGTACACCTGACTAAGAGATGACTTCGACGATACTGTAGGGAAGGACAAATAAACGACTTAACACAGTGGACGTGACAAATTCAAACATCAGGCCAGCCAAATCGTGGAAAGGTGAACGGTAACGACCTAAATGTACTAACAAACTACAGAGGACAGGACCTTGGGAACTATGCGGTGAGATTCTAGAAAAGGGGTCGGCGAGATTCTAGAAAAGGGGTCGGCGAGGGGTCGCGAGCCGCATGCGGCTCCTTTTATGTCAAAATGCGGCTCTCAAGTTCCATAATTATATTCTTATTTTTTCAAAACTCATACAATGTTATACTGTAAAAACAAAAACAACTTTAAACAAAAAACCCAATGAGAATAGTTGGAGTAGAGTATATATGGAAATTTGACAGCCGCAGGGCATTAGCATTGTTTCTACCAGATTTTTTCTCCCTGGAAGGCCGGACACTGTTAAAAGTATATATTGTCTATGTAAATTTCGATCGGTAGACCCCCTCCTGGGAAGGGGAGGGGGCGCTCTCGAAAATGCCTGGAAGAATCTCTGGGCATTAGGCCCAGCCCCACAACTGTGCTGTGGCCAGCCCCACAACTGTGCTGTGGCCAGCCCCACAACTGTCAGCCCCACGACTGTGCTGTGGCCAGCCCCACAACTGTGCTGTGGACAGCCCCACGACTGTGCTGTGGCCAGCCCCACGACTGTGCTGTGGCCAGCCCCACAACTGTCAGCCCCACAACTGTGCTGTGGCCAGCCCCACAACTGTGCTGTGGCCAGCCCCACGACTGTGCTGTGGCCAGCCCCACGACTGTGCTGTGGCCAGCCCCACAACTGTGCTGTGGCCAGCCCCACAACTGTCAGCCCCACGACTGTGCTGTGGCCAGCCCCACGACTGTGCTGTGGACAGCCCCACGACTGTGCTGTGGCCAGCCCCACGACTGTGCTGTGGCCAGCCCCACAACTGTCAGCCCCACAACTGTGCTGTGGCCAGCCCCACAACTGTGCTGTGGCCAGCCCCACAACTGTGCTGTGGCCAGCCCCACAACTGTGCTGTGGCCAGCCCCACAACTGTGCTGTGGCCAGCCCCACAACTGTGCTGTGGTCAGCCCCACAACTGTGCTGTGGTCAGCCCCACAACTGTGCTGTGGCCAGCCCCACAACTGTGCTGTGGTCAGCCCCACAACTGTGCTGTGGTCAGCCCCACAACTGTGCTGTGGCCAGCCCCACAACTGTGCTGTGGCCAGCCCCACAACTGTGCTGTGGCCCGCCCCACAACTGTGCTGTGGCCAGCCCCACAACTGTGCTGTGGCCAGCCCCACAACTGTGCTGTGGCCAGCCCCACAACTGTGCTGTGGCCAGCCCCACAACTGTGCTGTGGCCAGCCCCACAACTGTGCTGTGGCCAGCCCCACAACTGTGCTGTGGCCAGCCCTACAACTTTGATGTGGCCAGCCCCGTGGAAATGGTTCTATGCCTTCCACTACCGAAATGCATAAAAGTATGTGTGTCTCTTTAAAAAAAAAAAATTTGGTAAATTGTAACTTCTGGCTCTTCCATCTCAAAAGGTTGCCGACACCTGCCCCATCCCCGTCACTAGCTCCAACGTTTAACTTATTTCTAACCTCTAAACCTAACAACGATTCCATCAAAAAATAATATTTCGATACTACACTATAATATATATGCTAATGGCGTTTTAGTCCTAATGTGAAGATAAATAAATACAGTAGCTGTCAATCATGAACAAGTTCCAGATACCTCTAGCTAGTAAGTATAGACAATATCTAGTTTTATTTTTCCCGAGATGTGTTTTTTTCATAATAAAGAACATTAGTAAAAATGTATTTTTTAGCATACAACTCAGAAGTCAGTTGAGAGTTGAGATGGTAATATTTTTTTTTTACAAGTAGTTTCAATCTTCTAGCAATAAAGTATTTTAATAGTGAACTGTAAGTATTTGTGATGCATACCAGTGGCGTAGCGAGGTCGGGTGTCACCCGGTGCGGCACTTAATGGTGTCACCCCCCCCCCCCCACCCCCCAGAAGCGTAGCGACCCTTCCCGGGGACAAACTTTCACATTTTCGATTTCCACCCCCCCCCCCTCGAACTTTCGATTTGCACCCCCCCCCCCTTCAAGTTTTTCTCTATATATTTTGCTATTTTTCTGCCTTTGTGTCACCCCCCTAGATGGTGTCACCCGGTGCGGTCCGCACCCCCCGCTCCCCCCCCCCTCGCTACGCCTCTGATGCATACATTTCTTAGTATTTTTTCTCTGAAACTTACGAGGTCATGAGCATAGTGTGGTCATACATTCCATTCACTTTGTGGATTTCTTGTAAGAATTTTTTAAATATGTGATGCTTCTCATCGATATCTGTGAGCCCCGAATCATCGAACATAGCCTGAAGGTTTCGATAAAATAATGAGATCATGTTCAAATATTGTTCCAAAACGAATATTTGCTGACTTAAATTTTAAACTTACATTGTTCCATCTTTTAAATTGTAAACCAGACCATTAAATTTAGTAATACAGTGTAAATTTTATTTACTTAAATAATTACAATTAGACTAAATACACACAGGTAACTGGAATTAAACTCAAAATATAAATGATAAATTTAATTACGTAACTAAAATCAGACTTACATAATTAAATTCCATAGCCACGAGCCGTAGTTCCACTATGTGAGGTAAAGTAGGGTACAATGTGCTGAGTCTAGCATTGGCCTAAGAACATAATTCAATGTTTTGTTTAAAGTAATGAATGGGATGGGTCTGAGTCTAGCATTTGCATGACAACTTAAGTCAATGTTTTGTTTAAAGTAATGAATGTGACAGATCTGGATGTTACAAGTTAAATCATTTCAGAACCTCACTGCTAAACCTAGCAGTGTTTCTTCCAGACTTTTTTCTCCGGGGGGGGGGGGGGGGGGCACTTAAAATCTTCGGGGGGGGGGGGGGGGGAAGGCGGTAAACTTTCTTCGGGGGTGCGGACACTGTTAAAAGTATATATTTTCTATATAAATTATATAAATTTCATTTCGTTCGGGGGGGGGGGCGGTAAAATTTTTTCGAAGAGATGCCTGGAAGAAACTCTGAAACCTAGTCTCTTTCGAAAGTCGGAGAAACATAGCATTTTATTGCAAAATCTGTAGAGATTACCGTATCTGAGAAGATATACTTTAAAATATTAACCTTAAGATTTTTGTTCAGCTGTCCTATGAAAACGTATCTTAACTTTAAAATCATACTTTAAGCGCTATATTGTAGCTTTAATATCACACTTCAAGCTCCATATCGTAGTTCTAAAATCATGCTTTAAGTTCTTTATCGGAGCTTTAAAATCATACTTTAAGCTCTATATTGTAGCTTTAATATCATACTTCAAGCTCCATAGCGTATTTTTAAAATCATGCTTTAAGTTCTTTATCGGAGCTTTAAAATCATACTTTAAGCTCAATTACACAATCACTGTTTCCACATTGGGCATTAAAGCCGGATTTAATTCTCAGTTTCTCAACACAGTCGAGTGGTAAACTAAAGCTAACAAGTGGTAAGAAATAGTGAATGTGATTGGATGAATGTGCTAGGCATTTGTCAACACAACAACCACTGGAAACAAAGAATGCTGATTCGACATTACTACTGATATATTTCCGGTAAGGGATCGCTTGAGGTCGTCAACTGACTGTCTAGATGTATGAGTTGAAATGCGTAACTTCAAATGCTCGTGTGGTGTAATAAAAATCTACAACAATTAAAACAAGTGAAGTGCCTTGGAGAAGGTAGCAGAACACCTAAAATCTCACCCCGAATGGCGAATGTCCTTACTATTAGCTCAATTTACGCATGAACGGACAAATCAAGAGCTGTCAAACTTTTTGTTTTGTTTTTGGTGGTTATAAAAAGCCTGACATCATGATGTATTTCGTTTTGGAAGCAGGTGCTGTTCTGTTTCTCACTTGATAGATTAAGGTGCGGATAGACAGGGGCGTAGCAACTGGGGGGGGGGTACATATGTCACCTGGCGCCGACTCTAGGGGCGCCAAAATAAGTTGGAAAAAAACTCATTTTAGCTGCAGTTTTAAATTGTAAATATAAAAAAAAATATATGGAGGGGGGGGGGGGCGCCAAATTGAAAGTTTGTCCCCGGGCGCCGGGAGGGGCCGCTACGCCTAGTCGGGTATATGAAAAATTACATATAATTTTTTCTCTACTGTTGATAAACTCTCTTGGTTAATAAATAATGAAATAACTACTAAAGGAGCATTGAAAATTTCATAAAACTCTTCACCTGATGAAAACACAGAGAAACGTATTCTTTGATCGCGCTCTGTGTTAGGTTGTGGAGCTGTTTTTTATTTTTCTCAGCTGTTGATGCGCTGACCCTTGTATACCATCTAACAAAAACAATTTTTTTGTGTTGAAAAAAAAATAACTTAAAACATTTAACTGTAACACTGAATTATTATTATTAAAAGCTTTTATTACAAGCTCTTATTTATCTTCTTGTCTCTGTCTGTATGTCTAAATCGAAACGCCCGAGCGGAATTTCGAGCACTTCTAACTGACAGATTCGTTTCAAAGTTGGCATGTGGGTCAAGACACGAAGACAATGCAATCTGACATTAAATTTGATAATTTGATTTCCAATAGATAATCAAGTGACCCACGCTTTTCTTTATAGTTATTTAAATAGTAGTGTGTTATTATATAATTAAAGAAAATCATTTATTTTCTACTTTTTAGTTTATTATTACATATTATTAAAACGTTTTTTATGAATTATATTTTTTATATAAATTACATTGTTTTTGGGCAGATTTCAAAAGCCTCGTGTCTTAAACGTTTTAAACACCTCTCTAAACCCGTTAAAACCTACCCACTCCCTTGTCTAAAGTGTTGGTACAGTCAACTAAAATGATTCTAGGTTACCTTTTATACATCTCCACGTCTGTGTAAACTTTTGTTTCGATGATTTTCTTGTCGACGAAAGTCCGTCCTGAGCGGACTGGCGTATGGCCGAGAAGGATGAAACAGAAAGCTACATGGGGGAGGAGGGGGGGGGGGGAGCGGCAGAAATTACATTATAATATGTACATTAGATCAACACAAATATCTAAAGAGCTCGAATTCTCAATAAGATAGATTTATATCAAATCCTAGGGGTTTGTATATAAGGTTATTTTGTATTTGGTGTTAGGGTTTAAGTTAGGACTGAGCTGAAGTATACGAATACATGACTCTATGAAGTTCCACTAGACTTCAAAAGCCGGTTCCCTGCTATATATCATAGTATCTTTTTTATATTTTAAAACATTGGCAAGCAAAATAAAATGTGGCTCCTTGTTTTAAAACTCAAGCCATTTGGAAACCATTTTCATACATGTGTATTCAGGATAAGCCGTTGAAAATAATTTACATTTATTTTATCAATTCAAATATTTTTAGAAATAGCCCTTTACCTAACCTTGAGTTAACATATTATCCAGTGAAAGTATAACAATTAGTAACAACTTTTTTTTACAAGAAAAAGGCTAGATAATAATATAGCATCCTCGATCACCACGGCTCGACTAAACCAAATCAATGTTTTCTAAAATTACTGTTTGATAACTTTTCCCGTTCATGCCTAAAACACATAAGGGAAGATGAAGTAGATATCACATGTTTCAGTGACCTCGGCAAATAAAGAGACAGTGTGAT
>NW_026733868.1:0-50000 GCF_028476545.2 Physella acuta | reverse complement strand
AATTTTTTTTTCTACAATATCAGAGGCGTTTGTAACGTGGGCTAGTAGGTCAGGATCGTGACCACAGACTCAATAAATACCTGGGACAGATTAGCACACCTGATTCCATTTTACGTGAGTCAAGGTAGACATTAGAACTGTTTTTTTTCATTTCTGGATTTTTTAGACAGTTAAATTTTTGGGTACTTTGTTAATTAGTTTTGCAGTCAGAATACTTCGATAATTTGGGGATGTTGTTTTTTTAGCTGAATGTTTTTAAGATAATTAGTTTTGCCAGTCAGAATATTTCTGTAATTTAGTAATTTTTTAGCTAAATATTTAAAATAATAAAAAAAAATTTGTTTGTTATTATTGTTTATTAATTCTTAATATTATTTTGTTTGATTTTTTATTAATTTGTTTTATTTTGAACTGTGAAAAAATAAATATTCTCGGCGATACAACTCGTCTAAAACTAAAGATTTTGTAAACTGTGGTTAATAGGTAAATAGTAAGTTTTGGACAATTTTGTTGAACGTTAGCGAAATTTGGTTGTTGTTTTTTTTTTAAATTATGTAGGCCCTATTTAGTTTACGTAATTATAATATAACTTTAGTTAACTTATTTTGTTTGCTACTGATTAAGTTAGCACTGAGTATAAAATTGTAGCAAAGACGCAGTTCTGTGTTCCATAAACATGTCGCTCTTGTGTTCCAATACTCCATAAAGATGTCCTATTTTTGTTCCATTGTTCCAGAATCATGTCGCTCCTATACGCTCTCCTCCTTGTGCTCCCGGCCTTGACCTTGGCCCAGAATGACGCCCTCTTCAACCAGACGGCCACGGCCATGTTTCACGACGTCGACGTCAACAATGACCACATCGTGGACATCAACGAGGTCCATCTGAGCTTCCAGGTGAGTCCTGTCACTGCGAAAGTAGGTTGGGGGGGGGGGGCACTATTTGTACTAGGGCATGGGATGAGGGGCACGATTTGTACGAGGATATGGGGTGGGGGCAAGATTAGTAAGAGGATGTGGGGTGGGGGCGGGCACGATTTATTCGAGGGTATGGGGTGAGGGGCACGATTTGTACGAGGACATAGGTTGGGGGGGGGGCGGATTCGAACTTGAGAATATTGAGTTAGAAGTCGTATGCTCTATCATTCGACTACGACAATTTAGTTAATTAACTTTAAATTATTTAAGGTGAATAACATTTATGGTAATTAGACAATCATAATTAATTGCCAAGATTGCCATTATAATGGAAGCATTCCCAAGTTGTGTTTTATTCTGACTTTGTATTGTAGAACGTAGATAAACTTAGGGTCCCTCTAGAATTTTAACACGTTTGTAGAAGCCAAGTAATATACAATTTTAGACCTAACAGCCCATAGGTGCGATGAAGTTGAGTCCACCAGTTTCTTTAACCACATGCTGGTATATTGTGGTCAACACTATGTCCAGTCATTTTTACTATCCCCAGCTAGATTCGGTACCCACTTTTTTTCCAAGGGGGAGGGGGGGGTAGCTTAAATTTCCGGGGATGGGGAACTTAAATTTCCGGAAAGGGGGGGGGTTCTTATATATATATATATATATATATATATATATATATATATATATATATATATATATATATATATATATATATATATGTATATACATATATGTATATATATATAGGTGACCCGTCAAAAGAGCGCACGACAAAAGAGCGCCGACATAAGAGCGCAGACAAAAGAGCGCCGACATAAGAGCGCCGACATAAGAGCGCAGACAAAAGAGCGCCGACATAAGAGCGCCAACAAAAGAGCGCAGACAAAAGAGCGCCGACATAAGAGCGCAGCCAATTAAAATAACACATGTTGTATGCTAAACTTATATGACATGGTTAACACTTGTTTTAATTAAACAATCGGCGGTACGATAAAACGACGTGTTTATTTATATAAATAATGGTTAATATGTTATGAATGCAGTTTGAAAATATTTCTAACCCAAGTAACATGGAGAAGATCGAAGCACAGAAAGGGAAGGTTATTATATTAGTCGAAGGCTACAGATATAGACAGGACAGAGCAAATGCTGATGGAAGCACGACATTTAGAGGACGGATAAAAATGCTGAACAATGTTGTTATATCATCATCGAAACACAATCACGCTCCTGATCCGGCTAAGTTGTTTCGGCTATGTGAAAACGGGCAGTGGAAGGGAAAAACCAACGCAGATTATACAAGCCAGAGAAGGAATTCTCGATGGAAGTAGCACCTCATTTGTCGGCATACGTCAAAGATCACATCGAAATCAAACTGGAACGTCATCTAGCTGGAGTTAATCAACCAGAAGCTTCAAAGAACAATTATGTTCAGCTGAACCAAAGATTGCAGGGGATTGCTTCAACCTATGCTAATGATTCAATGATGGACTACTTGCGAGGTATAGCCCACAACACAGCAATATAAATGCAACTATAAAGAAACGTTTTATTGATTTAAACTTATTTTCATTTTGTTACATTTCATTTCAGTTTATATTCTCACTTGAGCCTAACATTTAAAATCTTTGTATGTGTTATTAGATTGCGTTTTGAATAATTGGACTTCACGTTGATTATACCAGTTTTTTAGTTAAAGAAACTGAACAATTGGTTTTTTAATGAAACAATAAAGATTCAACGTCAAACGATGCCATCTGATCTGAGTTAATTTTCATGTTCCTATTTATTAAATCTGGTTTTTCAATTTTTAGTTTGCGCTCTTATGTCGGCGCTCTTTTGTCGGGAAATTAGTGCGCTCTTATGTCGGCGCTCTTATGTCGGCGCTCTTTTGTCTGCGCTCTTATGTCGGCGCTCTTTTGTCGTGCGCTCTTTTGACGGGGTGCCATATATATAATGGAAGAATTCCCAAGTTGTGTTTTATTCATACTTTGTATTGTAGAACGTAGATAAACTTAGGGTCCCTCTAGAATTTTAACACGTTTGTAGAAGCCAAGTAATATACAATTTTTGACCTAACAGCCATTTTAACTATCCCCAGCTAGATTCGGTACCCATTAGAAGGGGATAAACTAAAAGAAGTCCTACTGACTCGAGCCCAAGCATTTGAACCATTGACTTTACTAATTAGCAATCAAGTGCAACACGCTAAATATTTGAAACACCTTTATAGGAATATTCATTTAAAACCCTATGATTCTCAGTCGCCGCTTTTAAAAACGTATATAAAGTTCTGGTATTAATAAATTAATTCTTCTTCCAGATCGACTATAAATATGCCTAGCCCCACCTATCCATCCACAAATACAACTTACTCTATGATATTCCCAGCCCCATTATCCATTCACAAATTCAACTTACTCCACGATATACCCCGCCCCTTTCTCTACTCACAATTAAAACCTCCGTATTATCGCCCCTGCCACTACCACCTGTATAATTACCTCCCTTGCTGTTCTCTCCCCCAGAAATACGACACCAACCACGACGGCAGAATCACCAGACACGAGTACACCACCTACGTCGCCTCCCACACCCCCGAGCTTCTGGACGTCGCCCACTCCATCTACGACGTCTACGATGTCGACGGTGACCACCATCTCGACCAGCACGACTTCGACAACTTCTACGGCCTCATGGATGGGGACGGCAGCGGCACGGTCAGCGAGTTCGAATTTGTCAGGTCAGTCAAAAGCTCTGTTTTTTTCATACACTTTTTTTTCCAAGGGGGGGGGGGTAGCTTAAATTTCCGGGGATGGGGAGCTTAAATTTCCGGAAAGGGGGGGGGGGGTTCTTATATATATATATATATATATAAATATATATATATATATATATATATATATATATATATATATATATATATATATATATATATATATATATATATATATATATATATATATATATATATATATATATATATATATATATATATATTAGTCCGGAGAGAGGGGGCGAATATATGCCTGAAAGAAACTCTGGGTAGGGCGGAATCAATTATTTTTCTTCTCTTGTATCTCTTTACCCTCTCGGGTCTGGCGGTCCAAATGAAGTAGAGTTCACCTGTTTCTGTGACCTCGATAAATAGATAGTGTGCTCAGCACTATGCCCAGTGCCCGTCAGAGTTGGGTGGGCGTCTTACGGACTCGAGCACGGGATCCGAACTTGAGATTTTCGGGTTAGTACTCGTACGCTCTGACCTCTGACCAAACCCTCTTAAAGTATCCTATAACCTGTGAAACTGTACAGTAGTTGAACTTTTAAATTTCGACTAATCTGAAGTGATTTTTTTCTAAAGTTTTAGTCCGCTTAATCGTATGTGTAGTGTATAGCCCAAAACACAAATAATCTTTTAACATGTGTATTACATTTATTGATTGAGAATTGATTCGTTAAATAAAACAAACTTTTATTTTTTCAGATACTGGATTATTTTATTCCACGACATTGACCAAATTCACGGTTAAAATGTTTGAATTATTTCAAGCATGAAAGTCGATTTCTGTGATTGAAGCAGAGAAAACGAGATGTAGATCTACAATATGATTTTTTTTTACTGATATTAAATAAAATCTTTTATCAGAATTTTGAAAAACGTTTTGTTGTGATTACATGTCTTGTAATAGGCTAACTGGAAGCTTTTAGCTACCTTGTGGGATTTGTTTCACTTGTCTTTGTGTTTAAATTTTAAGGATCATCCAAAAACGATGTCACGCTTCGTCCGCAGACATTTTTCTCCGGAAGAAAGGGCACATGAAAATGTACTTATTTTTTATTTGGGGGGGGGGGGGGGGTGGACACTAGTTAAATTATGTATCTTCTATATTATTACAAGCAGAAGAAAAAAAAGTCTGATCGGACGTCATATCTCAGCCAAAAACCTCCTCAAAATTTCAATTTCTTGTTATTATGTTTTTTACATCGACTTCATTCTCAAATATGTAATGAGATCGGTCAACATTGAGTATATTAATCGATTTCCATTACAGTTTAAACAATCTGTTTAAAATGCGAAAGAACGGCGAGAATTCAGTTTCTAACATTACGTTTTATAATGCAGAAAGGTGTCCCTTCCCGCTCGTCACACAAATGTCATAAAAATCGGAACACCCCCACCCCCTTTCGAATGCACTGGGGTAATTTTTTTTAATATTCATGGGGCTACACTCTTATTTACTTAAACTGTAAATATTTCATGACTTGTATTCCTTTGACCGTAAAAACAAAGGCAAGAACGACAATTTTACACGATTACTGAAAAGTAGAATATTATGTAGTCAAACTATTTTCATTAATCTGTATGTTGTCGCAATTCTAAACATCTTCCTACAAACTCGTCCAAAATTAAAGCGGGAGTGAGCTTCCTAATTTTTTCGTCTATTCTGTATCATAGTAATGGTTTTGATCGCTTTTCTAGTGCTACCGGGCTATAGAGAAATATAGAAGTTTATGACCCGGTGCTGTTTTGGTTTTGGTTTTTTTTTTATGCGAAAACACATGGACGCGAAAAATTCTTACAATATGCTGCACGTCATGAAATTATGATATAAAATCAAATTCTGAAGGTTTATAAGAAATCGGAAAAGAAAATTACCCCTTTCGATTACCGGAAATTGTTTAAAAATTGAAATAAATCTACTGGAGCTAATACCTATAAAGAGATTTTTATGAAAAAATTGAAACGGTGATCAATTAATCGGTATTTTAGAAACGGGAAACATAGTTATGTACCATTTCCGGTGACTCAAAAATGATCGAGGTATAAGTTTACGATCTTATACCGTCTACTAAACTGAAACAGTAGGCCTACTCTAGTCGTGTTCCTATGTAAATAGAGTAAATTACTACATCCGGTAGGGGTCAGCGTGGTCAAGTCGGTAAAGCTCATGTTTGCTAAACCGAAAAACTTCTAGGAGAGAAAACTCCAAAATCAAACAACTGCTGCCTTGTAGTTTGTTCTTGGTCGGACAAAGGATATGGAAGCAAATCCAAAAAGAAAAGCAGACTGAAATGGCGCATAACCAGTTGACACGTATACTTAGTTGGAGGGCATCCCTTCCAACACTAAAATTAACTGGAAATCGTTCAAACGTTTATAGAAACATGTGCATACAATGCAATACTAACGTGTGAAATTTCGTCCACCTAACGTTATTCAGGTTATTGGCTTTTAATGTACCACTTCCGGTTACCGGAAATCGCTCAAAATCTAAATCTATAATGGGCCACGTTCGCACATCTCTCTGTCCGCAAAATATTTTCGCCGGACATCATGTCAGAATCGGCAGCGATATATGAAGAACTTTTTACGGACTTTTATTGAAAAAAATGTTAGATGTTTTAAATGTATAACCACAAAATTATGTAAAGAAGAAAAATAAAAAATAAAGGCGTATTCGAATGTAGAGAAACAGTATTATTTATGCAACCGGAAAAGTGTATAAACTTGAGACAAGAACGCATTTAACAATGACGTCACACTAAAAAAGAGCACAAAACTGATGACGTCATCTTCCGAGTTTAGAATAAAAAGAAATGAACTATTTCATTCAAATATGATTTAGAGCTATGTACGCTATGAAATGTATACAATACGATTTTCTCGGCCTAAACTTAAAAAAATTATTTTTATCTATTTGGATTCTAGATCTAGAGATTCTAGATCTAGATATTGATCTCGATCTAGATATTCTAGATAATCTAGATCTAGAGATTCTAGATCTAGATGATCTATAAAGCTAAGTTGTCGGGTGCCCGATAGGGCACTTCCCGGCGCCGCAGGCGCTACAAATTTGGCAGGATCTTGCCTTGGGGCGACAGAACACGGGGGCCGGTTGGCCAAAAAGTCTACGATGAGGGGGTCAAAACTGACCTCGACTGACCAGCGCCTTATATGGGCGAATTAATTAAGCATTCAAATTCTCAATGTTTTCGAAAGCCTAAGCGAAGCTGGGCAGCATGCCTAGTTATATATGAATGTTCGTCAACTTAACTGAGACGGTACTATGTTATCGTGCAAACACAGACAAAGTTGCATAACTAAGTTTTACCAGACTCGGGAAGGTGTAAACGTCGAGATTATTAAAATCTCGATTTTTTTTTAAAAAATTTTGACAAGTACAATGCTCCCTCTAAACTGCGTACACAAGAAAGTAAAACATGACTTATTTTGTAATGTGTAGCTCAGTGGCGTAGACAGGGAGGTTAGGGGGGGGGGTCATAACCCCCCCCCCCCCCCATAGACCCCTCGCTATATATAAAAAGTATGAGGGGGTGCAAATCGAAAGTTTGAGGGGGGGGGGGGGGTGCAAATCGAAAGTTTGTCCCCGGGTAAAAATTGGACCCCCCCCCATGAGAAGATCCTGGTTACGCCACTGGTGTAGCTTATATGTGTGTTTTAGTGTGTGTATATGTATGTAGTGTGTATCATGTATGTAGGCTATTGTGATGTATATTTAAAACACTACTTGATTGGTCAGATAGCCTCATCAATTGAAAGAACTTGAGATACGTTTTTATGGTAGAGAGATGAGTATAAAATAAAATCTCATTAATTGTTTTATAATATCACATTTTTTCTTGTTTAATTCAATACAAAATAATATTTCAACTTTTTTTCATGCTTCAAAAGGCTTAACCTCTTTATTTGATGTTGCTTTTTTTTTAAATTGTTTTTTTTTTTTTTAAAACGTACAAATAATTATAAAATCGCTTTAAATCCGCTTGGCCATGGCACAAAATCGACAATCATATCAACATTAAAACAGCTGTGTTCAGTAATTTTATAGGCCAAATGAAATAGTAGGCCGACACGCCAGTTAGCTTGTTTCAAGAAAAACCGTACACTATTGTTCGCAAAAACAAAAACAAAACAAAAAGTTTACGACCTAAATTAGTGCGCAGTTAAGCAAAATTGATCCCTCCTTCCGAACCTATAAAATCAGTAAAGGCCTAGATCTATATGTCGTCATACTAATTTCGGTCAGTAAGACAATAAAAAGATTTAACAAAATTTATTTTGCATTTCGTCAGCTGATTTTACAAACAGTCGCTCTTTAACGAAAAAGTTCAATTATAGCTTGAACCAATCATCAACACAAAGTTATAAATAAAACTAGGTCATGAACGTACACATCAACACCGAAGCACGATCTAGAACGTGGCAGTTTCTCAATATTGTGTTCCTAACACATCTTTGTTATGCTACATGTCATCATTGAAACGAATTATCACTCTCATCGTATAATACGTCATTGCCGCAATATTTAAAACAACATTTTTAAGAGAGGTAAACTCAAATCCAAATAGGCCTTTAAGATTAAGTTCAAGACTGAGAGTACTGTCTTTTTCTTTTGTTTTTTGAGTAGACTCGTTGGCCACTGGTTGACCAAGCAAACAAGGTCCAAGTTCAGTTGAGGTTACAAAACAAAGTTGGTAATCTAGATCTAGAATCTATATCCGAATCAAGACTAAGTATTTAGTAAATAGACTCAGAAGATCTAAAGTCTAAAAAATTTGTCACTGTAGTTACAGTTAGTTATTAAGTTATTTGTCAGTCAACAAATGACACATTCTCATTGTCCAGTCATTTTGTACTAAGTACTAGAATTAGATCTATATTATAATCTATAATAATGTGAAGTTACTGTTAAAAGTACAACACATTGAGTGATTGACATTGTAGTCTATTGTAGTTTGTAGTAATATTACAGTACTACACTCACTTGGTTATTATAGTATAATTATAGGCAGAGACAGCTGTACAGTATTCTCTGTCATAACTAGATCTAGATCCACAGGTCTATACTTCTTGTCTTATGTTAGGAATAATCGCTGCAAAGTAACCTGAATTAATTAGGGCCTATTATTTTACTTTATTTATGTTTCACTAGTTATTTACTTTATTTATGTTTCACTAGTTTCTGGCTCCAGTACTAGATTCAATTACACAATAACACGCTGTACTTATAATATTCAGTTTCTGGGTTAAAATATCCTTATGTAATGCTTTGTTTCTTTACAGGCCCTTTTGTATTCTAGGTGTGGTTTTTTCTGTAAGAATTAAAGATTTCAGCGCTATGGGTGACACTGCCATATCCCAGAAATCATATTCATCAGCAGATAAAAAATCAGATATCACACCAGGTATGTCAAACTCATTACTATTGAATGCTTTTAAAAAAAAATGTATAGGCCCTAATAAAAATAAATTTATCACTTCCTTAATTGTAATGCTGTTTGGAAACTACTTGGTGCTTAAAATAAATTAGAATATCATTCAAATGATAAGCAAGGCCATGATTTGCTAGTTTAACAGCATGTAAATTTGTTTCATTTCCTTAAATGGTGTGGTTAAACTTTTAATCTCTATTGAAATGTGACTCTTCAGAAGCAGCACAGCCCTCTGGTGGCTTCCTGTGGAGAATGTCCAGTGGGATATACAGCACAGCTTCAGGAGCCGTGGGCTACGGTGTGGGCGGGGTCAAGTGGGTGGCTGGAAAAACACTAGATGTTGGCTCTGCTGTTGCGCACAAAACACTGGACGCAGGTGCAGCCGTGGCTAGCAAGCTCCCTATACCTTCTGTTTCAGTGCCATTTACTTCAAAAAAAGACAAAAAGGAATGATGTGGTTACTGTGCTGTTCCTGTGTCTTGTAATTTCAACATAAAGGTGTGCTTGCATCAGCTGAGTTTTGAAATGTGAGTTTGGAGATTTGAATATTAATGTATTTTATCTGGTAACATTGTATTATCATAATGTATTATTTATGTATGTCTTATGCACCAACCAACTTTCTCAGCCAGTATTAATGCTATGGTGGGTTAAGACACTTTATACTGGTTTAAAAAATGTTTTGAAATTCAGTATTAATCCTCAAATGTATCAAAAGATTTTGGTGAAGAAAAATATTTATCTTGAATTGATATGATAAAAATATTTTTTAAAATGCAATTTCCAATCCAGATTTGATGAATAAAGTTTATTTTCTGATAAAGAGAATAAACAAAGAAAATTATGTACGTACTGTTCTATGTGGTGTTAAAAATTACAAAGTAAAATTTTGAAGCAACATTGAATGTTTGTAATTGTCTCAAAATCTATGTTATTTTGTAAGCAGATTTGCTTTAATTGTATTCTGTAGTGATTACTATGTGCAGAAATTAAAACCTTGAAAAACTGTTGAATAATATTTAAATATGCACATATTAATGTAAAGTTCTTCGACTGGTCAGACGTTCATCTACACACATCAAACATTTTTATAAAAACCTTCAGAACAATATGCCTTATGAGCTGCTGTTCTACAAGTATATTTCTGATTAAAAATCTCATTTGTCACAACGATTTTATTTTTACTAAATAGCATTTTTTGTTATTTAAAACTATTTGACAAAGTGATCTTCAAAGATGAAGGAAAATATGTTATTGCATTTAATTTTTCTTTTTATTTACAATTTATTTTACACCTCTAGTCTAAAAAAAAAATTTTTGTTTAAATTTAAAAAATCTGATCTATAAACATAAGATGGATCATCTGACTCCAAACCTAAGGCAGCTCTTGCAGTCTGTGACTTGGATTTTTTTTCTTCTTCTTCCCCTGTATGAATCAGAACATTTATTTTAACTTAGCTCAGTAAGGATTAGACAGTATTTTAACTGCTATTTTATTACTGGCTGAAACAATGATTCATGTGTAAATAAGTCGAATTGTATTACTATGATTAACAAGTGTTTCAATGATTTACTAATGTTTTAATTCTCATGTTATTTTGTGTAATGCAGTTTACCTCAGTCGGTAAATTATTTTATATATATTATATAGTAGTCCAAGATTCAGCCTAATTAGCTATTTGTATTTTTAAGCAGGAATTTCTCGCTCACTGTTTTGTTCATTAATTCCCAAAGCAGTTCTCTAGGGTGTGCGTTGTGTCCACTAAGCTCTTCAGGTACCATATTAAATGGAGGTTAAGGCTAAAAGGTATTTTTTCAAGCCCTGTGTGGAGTGTTTTTTTCAAAGATTCATTTTCTTCTAAAACATATCTATAATTGCCATATCCATCTGATCTGAGCAAGACTTGGTTAATATTTTTTCAAACAAAAGTAATAGGTAAATAAGTTTGTTAATTTTAATTTATCATCTTATAGAAGAGAATTGTTTATGATTTATTCCTTAGTGTGAGTGTGTTTTTTTTTTATTTCACAAAAGAATTGTTGTCTTAGTTGTTTGAAATGAGACCACATTTCTATATACTCATCAATAACTTGTTTTTTTTTTCTCTGAATATTTACCTTAATCTTCTTCTTAAAACACATGCCAGCATGTTCATTATTCTTTTTTTCAAATATAAATTTTGTCTTGATCAATGTTTTTCAGTATATTTTCTACTTGACGGGGGTAATACAATTTCATTATGTGTTGTTTCGTTTTAAAATGTGTCGTTTTTTTTGTTGTTTTTTTTAATTAAGAACAGTAAAAAAGTTTTTACATTAAATATTTAGATCTTTTTTGGTTCGAGTAACAATAAAAAGACTTGTTTCCATCAGTATTCATCCTTAGATGCAAGCATTTGTTTGTGATATTATAATGGGTATTCCCAAAGACATTTTTTGTTTTGGTTGTATCTTCAAATATTTTTACATGCTAACATTTGAGATTAATAACAGATATTAAAGTTCTAAAGTTTTTTTTTCTTGTGAATTTATCTTGATTTAATTTGCTGTATATTTTCTAATCCTTTCATTTCATTTAGCACCTATACATTGTTTAGAGAATTTTAAGTGCCCATAAATAAGTGTTGTTGGTACTCTTCATACTTTACAGTACCTGATTCGAATTATTTTTATTTTTGCTTTAATAAAATGGGATCAATAACTATTTATAGGTCTACATGATCGAAATTTTTAAGACTTGTTTTTGTTTTAATTTATTTTGATCCACATAGTTCGTATCTTTTTTTAAGTCAATTTATTCCTTAACAGTTGACACGTTTTGCTAGATATTTTTTTTTAAATTGTCATTAATAATATTTTAACAGATCTCTTAATCTTTTTGTCAATGTAATACAATAATTCAGGGGAATAACTTTTGAAAAACCTACATTTTTTTCTTTTGCTAGCAAAACAAAGTACTTTAAGCTTCCTTTGTATTATTCCGCAAGGTGCACAATGCTTTTGTTGATTCAATTTTTCCAGGGTACAACACTATATTTGCTAATAGCTTTACATCAGCCACATTGACTTTTTTCTGTTATAATTTTAAAGTCATCTTTTGTTTCATTTCCATTAAAAAAATCTACCTGTAAAGTAATTATCATACTAGTAATTGTTTTATCTTTCTATAGTTATTGTTTATTTTATCAATATCTCAAAATATACGAGTGATAACTTGAAACCATATTTTGTTAGCAACTTCTGTATTTTCAATCCTCCTCATTTGGTAATTCTCTTAACTATTGGCCAGAGATTGTGCTATGCATGTCCTTAACTTTTTTATTCTTGTGATGAAGTCACAGGTATCAGCACTCATACTCATATAGCGGGCATAAGCGAAAGGTTTAGGGGGTTGGCTTACCCTATATATATATATATATATATATATATATATATATATATATATATATATATATATATATATATATATACATACACTCACTATACTAGTATGTCTGGTATAAAAAAGTCCTTCAGGAACCTGTAGTCACAGGTTACAAATGAAACGCCTGTAACCTAGGGCGACTAATCCAAAAAACTTAAATGTTTTGATACCTGTCTCATGTGTGTACATTTTAATTTGTCGTTGTAAAAGTATACTCTTAAAATTTTCAAATGGTATATTTTTTACATACTTTTTCTCGTTGTGATTATCCCCATCATTTTCCTGTAATCTATGAAACCATCACCAGAAATGTACCTCTTGTGTAAGAACTTGACCCATAATTCTGTGGCATTTCTCTGGTGTTGGAAACAAATACTCTACAAACAATCAAATTCACTGTATATTGCAGTAGTTTTGTTAAAGCATTTTATTACATATCCTCCTATGTGATAAAAGTAATCATAGCAATACAAAATATAATTTAGTATATTGAAACCAGACCTAAATTATTCTTAACTAAAAAATATTATGAGCGATTTTCTATTTAAAAAAGTAACCTAAATTTTTTTTCATTATATATTTTATACCTTTGTGTATAAAATTTGTTTTAGTCTTGAATGATAGTGTCCCTAAAAGATTAAACACTGGTTATTTTGAATTATTTATGGCTTTTAACATTTATGTCTCATTAAAAATATTTTTTACAGAAAAATGCTTAAAAATGCTTTTTAGCCTATAGCTTGGATATTGTGTGTTATTTTTTTTTCTTGAAAACTAAATTTGTTTGTTTTTTTGTTTTTGTCAATACATATTCTCTTTGTTCCCAATTTATGTTGAATTTTATAAAATTGTGTTGGTTACTTTCTATTGTACCACATCTCTGTTGCCATACATTTTTGAACGCTCCATTTCAAATTCACCAGCTCATTTTCTATTTAAAGTCTTTTTTCCCAGTATTCTATTATAAGGTTATGGGAGTTTATTTTTTGCTTCTTTAATAGGATAGTATTTTAAAACAATTTTGTCATTTCTCTTTTGAGAGGACTTGTAATACTTGATGTTCTCATTTATCACACATGAATTACTGTAAAGTGAAGCGTACTGGCATACAGAAAAAAAAATGTTTTTTTCAAGTTTAAAATGTTTTCAAATGGTGTTGAAATTTCAAATTTTAATGATTTTTAATTCTACTAACTTTTGATTGGTTTGGGGCCTTACTGTAATTGGTGAGAATTAAAATAGCAGCATAATTTATGTGACATATATATTTTTTATTAGATGGTTAATATTACTATAAAGTGTGAAGAAAATTATTACTACTGCGAAAAAATAGTCCAAGTGTTTTAAGTATTTGTTAAATCCTTTCAAATTTTCAACTATCTATATTTAAAATAATTGGTTGCAATTCTGAATCACCAATAGAATAAAATATGTTTTGCCAGAAATTAGCTGGCATGTAATACATCTACTTATACAGTAGGCCAACAAATTTTAGTATGAATGATTGTAGGTTGACATAAATTAAGTGGGTAGCCCACTAGGTATTATATAAGAACAGAAGATAAAATTACCTGTAATTTTATAATC
Organism: Physella acuta; assembly: GCF_028476545.2. NCBI lineage: Eukaryota > Metazoa > Mollusca > Gastropoda > Physidae > Physella > Physella acuta. The sequence goes on along the minus strand of NW_026733868.1, from coordinate 35,834 downwards.
ATATCATATCAGCTAGCTTTAAAATAATTGTTTGTAGTCCTGAAACAACAATATTATAAAGTATGTTTGGCCAGAAATTCTGACTATTATCTGGCATGTAATACAGCTACTTATACAGTAGTCCAACAAACTTTAATATTCATGATTGTAAGATGACTGTTTAACTATAAATTAAGTGGGTAGCCCACTAGTTATTTTTTAACAGAAGATTAAATTATCTGTAATTTTATAATCATGTCACCAGCTAGCTGTTTATTAGAAATTGTGTGTTCTACTGTTCTATTTCTAGTAACTACACAAGAAGCAAACGTGCATATTTTTGCTTAAAAACCTGACATGGAATAATTTATGTAAACATTACCTGCATGTATCAATCATGTCCAATAAAGATGTATATCTACATTTTGAATTGAGAGTTGATGTTTTTTATTTTATGTTAGTGGCTAGTTGGTGTATATTTTAACTGGTACTAGCAGCTGCCACTGTGCATCCTAATATATTAATTCAGTTTTCTGTATTACTTATTTCATTATAAAACTATGACTAAATAGCACATTACAATGCTTAAATATTTTTAAAAATATATTAGCTTATTTATATTGCATATGCTCTTAGACTTAAAGGGTTGTAATGTTTTGTATAAATAACATTTTAAAATGTTGTTGCTGTCCTTTGTCTCAATTTTGACGTACTTGCAGAAAACGCTTAAAACTAGATTAAGATATGGTGTGCATTTAATGGATAAAAATAAGGTTTTCATTTCCCAAAATCAATTAAATAATGAGCTGGTAATGTTTTAAAACATGGAATGTTAAGCCATGCTAATTTTAATCTGCTTTGCAAATCACACATGAAATAAATCACCTAGATCTTTTAGATAAGTAATTTTAGAAGACTCTCATTCACTTCAGTTTTTAAAACATCCTCTGAACAAATACAATATTTATAACAGCCAATAATTAGCAAGTCGAAATTATTTAATTGATTGCAATACATTTCTAAGATATAACTCGTATTGTTTCCCTTTAACCAAGGGATTTGACAAAAAATAATATGTATTTCTAGATCAATGTTGATTTTGCCGACAGCGTCGATAATTACGATTAACAATGAAAATTGAAGCGAAAAAAATCCTAAACAATAGCATAGGTACAATGATCAATTTTTATTACAAAATTTACAAAAACAATCATTTACAAATTAGCATCTAAAACTAATTCAATTTAAAAATTACCCATTTAAAATGGAAACGTGACGTCATACTTTTAACACCCGCCCCCACGTCACGTAAGTCGTAGCGTGAAGTGTGACGTCATTTATTAAATTAATTCTACACCTCCGCCTACTGTTTGTTTATATCTTGAGGCTAAAACTTAGGTCGACAATCAATTAATGTGTTTTATCTGTGTTCAGTTGTTGTGTTTGTTAAAGCAGCGTCATCACAAAAACAACGGCAATGAAAATAGGCTGTAAAATAAAAAGTTGGGACGGCGTGGTCGGGCGGAAAAGCCAAGTGTTTCTTCCAGACTTTTTTCTCCGGGGGGGGGGGGGGGGGGCACTTGAATTTTTTTTTTGGGGGGGGGGGGCGGACATATATATATGCTTGGAAGAAACTCTGGAAAAGCCTATGATTGCCAACTCAAAAAAATCCTGAGTTTTGACTCTGGTCTGGTAATATTCACTAACTGAGAATAGCTATGGAAGCAAATCAAGAAAGGAAAACAGATCGAAGCTAACGAGCCATGAAGCGCACATCAACATGCTGACATGTAATACTTTAATTATTTTGGAGTGGATAAGAAGGAAGGAGAAATGAATACACTTTTGTCTACAAATATATGTTTAAGATACTGAACACTGGAAATATGTCTGTTACATGTTTATTTTATTAGTCTGGTACTGTCAGGGTTTCTTTCATGCATTTTTCTTAATAGGGGTGTAGGGCTACGTAAAAATTCTGGGGTGGGGATGGCGAACTTAAAATTTTAAGAGGGGGAGGCATTTCTTAAAGAATATATTTCCGTATTTCCTATATAAATGATAAATTGATTGTATTAGTATTGTGTCGTGGAAGTAGATGTAATCCAGGGAGATGCCTGAAAGAAACTGTAGAGTACCGTAGTGACGTAGTGTTATATAACAAAAACCAGTGCATAAAATGGCACTGAAACTATCAAAAACATTGTAAAAAGCAAACGGTCAACGCTTTCCGCGGAAATATTATTGACTTTAGTTTTAATGTTAAAGGAGATCCTCTCTTTCAATGAACACGACTCGTGGTTGTCTTTCTTTACACTAACGTGATCCTCAACACAAGCCATCGGAGTGACTGTTCCTGATATCGCCATTTTGGAATTTTTACCATCCTTTCCGTCCGGAAGTAGTTTCTGCTCTTGACGATACTTGCGCATGACGTAAACAGTTGCGATGATAGATAAGATACACTCGAGGATAATGTAAGAAATGAAGAGCATTATTCGGGGGATTTTTTCTGTCTTGGTGAGATTTCTCGGCAAGGTGGAACTGCGAAAGAAGGAATCTAGTGCAATTTTTAAAAGTATTAATTTTATGATATCAAAAAGTTGTCTAAAGTTTGTTGATTAGACACGTCTTTAAATTTGCTAAGCAAGTTAAAAATCATTGAGGTTTTCCGTTGCCTTAGATTCAATCAAACTTGTACTTAAATAGGGCCCTAAACGCGGTAGATCTTGTTCCGTTGACTTAATTCTTAATTTAATTGCCCTTTGATTTTTTGTCATTGATCCGTATTTAGTGTTTAACTAATTAGATTCTTTTTACTGACCGTAGCCTTGATCACAGCTTAGAATCCCTCTAAGTGTTCTAGGTCCCTATATCTTAATTTAGATTCTCCCTACGTTGCTTTTAAGTCTGTTTTCAATGTTTGGTTGTTGTTTTTCTACAACGTTTAAGTCCCCTTATCACAAGCGAGACTCAATCTATAGATTTAAGTCCCCTTATCCTAGTCTCAATTCCATCCCTTGTTTAAAGTCCCTTATCGTAATCTATATTCCGTCTGTTAATTTAAGTCCCCTTATTCTAGTCTAGATTCCATATCTTGACTTAAGTCCTTTTATCATAGTCTAGATTCCATTTCACGAGTCAAGCCCCCTAATCTTAGTTTAAACGCCCCTAGCCTTGAAGCTCTAAACTTAGTGTACATGCACTTACCCCACGAAGCTCAAGAACAACGACGTGGACATGTAGATGGACACCATGAAGGACATCTTCTCCCCAGAGTCGGGCGGGATCCAGAACACGACCAGGGTCAGCAGTGACGTCACCACCATGGGGATGACCACGCACAGGATGTAGTACAACGTGGCACGTCTGATAGACACGGACAGAACCAGGTATGGCATCTCGATCAAGGAAGCCTTCACTTCAAACGACGTGCTGATCTTTTCCCATTCGCCTTGGAAAGTTTTAAGGTCAAATACGAGCGCTGATTCGTTCAAGATGGAGGGCTCGACCAGAACCGTCACGCCTTCTCCGTACAAACCCAGGACGATGCTGCAGCTCTGCGTGTCGAAGGGGTAGTAGGTGAGGTCAAAGTTGCAAAAGGTCGTGATCGAGGTCAGGAGTCGGTACAGCATGACCCCGTTTGAGGTCAGGAGGACGGTGTTGGGCTGGGGTAGCAGGTAGCTGTTGTCGCTGTCCGTGTCGGTGTTCATGGCGAAAACCTCTGGGTGCCAGAATCTGTTAAAAAAAAAAAAAAAAAAAAAAAAAAGCCACCATACTCACTAGTATTAGTCATGTTTTTTTCAGGCATCTTGTCGAGATTCATTCACCCCCCCCCCCACCCCTGAGCACGTCCCTCAACCACCACCAACACCCTTACACACATCCCGGCCGAAATATAAAAAACTAAAAAATTTCTTCAAGGCATCTCTTCGAGGAGGGGGGGGGGGGGGAATGAAATTTATATAAAAATATATACTTTTAACAGTGTCCGCCCCCCCCCCCCCCCCCCGGAAAAAAGTCTGGAAGAAACACTATGTGTTTTAAATACCCCACCCCTCCCCCGGAGCAAACTATCTGAACGAAAGCCAGAACACGCTGAGTGCGTTTGTGTGATGTCATGGTTGAGTGGTAAATGCAAACACTCGCTCTTTGGCCGGAGATCATTGTAAATGTATTGAGTTGACCCTTTGACCCGGCTCTGATAGGTCATGACAGTTAAAGGATGATAAGGTCCAGTAGGTGCTGACCACACAAACGAAATAGAAATTATGATTTATTATTTAACATTAAAAACTTTGACGTATAATTTACAACATTGAACACGACAATGTTTGCAATGGCTGTAGGACAAGTAGCATTTGACACCAAAAATATATATATCAAATACATGTATAACTAACTCAAATGTTTAACAAATTCGTTTATCTATTCAACTTATATTACTTCGTTGTTGTCGAAAAGAAAAAAAAATTAAATCCTGCTTTTTTAAATAATAAAAAATAATAGTTTTTTTTAAGATTATTTATAAAATTAGGTAATCGAACACCGGACAAAATACCTATAGTGTATTCGAAAATACCCAACAAAATACTTACTGTCCAGATGGTAAAGATACGAACGACCAATTAGAGTAATTCTGTGCGTCCCACGCTAGATCCTTGTCGTCCCAACTCATCTCAAAATAAAGCTGGGTGTCAATAGTCTGCTTGGATTCTAACACTTGGGATACCTAAATACACCAATAAAAGGACGTTTTGTTGGCAATAACTGAGAAGTTAGTGTCAAATGTATTATATGGCGGCTAAGCGAAGTAACAAAGTTCATCAAATGTGTGGGGCTAGCTGTGCATGCATGCCAATTTCGAGTGTATGTTATCTAATTTTTTGAACAGTTAATTTTGACTAGTTTTTAACCAATTAATTAATTTTAAAAAAATGAAACTAATAAAGCAAACACTGTCTAGCACAAAATTAGAGTTTCAGATATTATACTCCGGGGTGAGAATTTGAAACTTCAGGGGGGGGGAGGGGCCACTATAGCAATGGATTTTAAGTATATATTTGCTATTGATATTTAATATTTTTTCTAATATGTTCATGGAAGCCGTGGACATATTGCGAGGAGGGGGACTACACCACCACCACCCCCCCCCCTCTTTACACACAACACCCCTTAGATATGCCTGAAAGAAACACCGCACAAACTTTGGCTTACCTGAACTAAACAGACTTTAAAGAGCACGTTGACGGTGCGGCCCGTGGGCAGGGGACTTAACTTGTTCTGTACAAGGGGGGGGGGGACTACACTCCATCCCCCAACACGCAACACCCCTTAGATATGCCTGAAAGAAACCCCGATCGAACTTTGGCTTACCTGAACTAAACAGACTTTAAAGAGCACGTTGACGGTGCGGCCCGTGGGCAGGGGACTTAACTTGTTTTGTGTAACTTTTTGCTTGGCCAGGTCCTCGTACAGTCTGGCCAGTCCCTCACGCTCTGGACTCATGTCCTGGTACATGCCCGCACGTGCAGGTGACCAGAGACTCACCAACAACAGCAGCACTGACACTGAAGTGCTCAACATTTTCATCACCTGTAAAAATTGATTACCAGTTTGTAATTACATTTTTTTATCAATGTGTGATTTACATTTTAAAAAATCACTAGGTAATACAAAATTAAAATTTTAAAACGTATTCCTTCCGTTCAGAATTCCTATCGAAGTATTCTCTGGAGTGGCGTCGAGTTTTTAGTTTACCCTTTTACTAACGCTAAAGCGGACCATAACTTTCATTCTATCACCAGTAATTCTAAATTTTAAAAAAATAATCTATTCAAGTCTAAAGTTAAAAGAAAATGTTTCATCAGTTTTGAATTAAAGAACTTCTAAGTTTATAAAGTGGTTACTTTAATTCAAACGTGATGAATATTTTCTGTCAAATATTCACTATAACGTCATATCTTAAGAAATTCATAAACATTAAAATTCACAATATTCTCCGGAATAAATTAAAGGGAGATAAACAAGCTCTAGTCTGGGAGTGCTTGCCCTTTGCTAACGTCACAATTAGACATCCTATGTTGCAATGACTACAGTTTTGTTGTGATCAACCGATATCATCTCCGCTACATCAGTTTTGCTCTAATTTGAAAAAAAAAAAGATAATTATAATTGTAGAACGATTAACCGATCGTTCGTTTTTTTTTAAATTACTTGTGTTTAAGGGGTAAAAATGCAAATAAACATCAATCTGTTGGAGATAATCGATACTGGCAACAAAATAATGGCTGTGTTGTTTGAGTCAACGATAGGATTTGGTTATCAGTTAATGGCTTGGTGTTTAGACAAAGTGTTGCTGTGTTCTGTCAATGATCAGAATGCGTTGATTATGTTGTGACAGCTTTTTATCCCATGAAGGTTTGGGAATGGAATGGCCGGAGTCAGAGACTAAAGCTGATAAACGAGGCAACTCTATTAGAAATAATTAACAGGCAAAAAAACACAATTATGACTTGGTTGTAGTCAGTGGCGTCACGAAGTGGTGGCATGGGAGGAGGTGCGGTCCGAACCAGGTAACGTAATTAAGAGGGTGACACCACGACGAAAAATCACGTTAAAATAATAAAAATGGTAGGGGGACAGGGGTGACAACAAACCTTAAATGCAAAAAAAATGTTTGAGGTGGGGGTGGTTGGGTGACACCCTCAGTTACAGACCTAGTGACGCCTCTGGTTATAGTCATTTTAAAAGAGGGGGACATCAAAATGCCTGGCATGGAGAAGTTTTAAAAATTATTGAAAAGAGAAAAACAAATTGGCAAAAAAAAGTAACTGCTTAAAATGAATGAAAAACGTAGTATTAGCTTACGCTTCACTGTAAGTTGTTTTTTTAAGGGGGGGGGGGGTGGAGAGACTAGTGTTAAAGGAAGGAGTGAGGCGGTGGTCACATAGAAAGTGAGTCACAAGTAGTTCAAGTAATGTGACTTAAACTATATTTGTATCTGCAGTAAATATGGGACCACCAGCGGTGACGTGACACATTACCGTATTTTACATTATAAACACGGCACCAAACCCCATCATTGCCACTTTCTTTGTTTGACGCCACGGCACGAAGGACAATGTTTACATAACTCTCGAGGTAAACACAAACCCAAGGGACAAAACTCGCTCAACAACAGAGAAAAGGGTATACGCGTCATTTGGTAGCAAAGTTGCAGTAGTGCATTTTGTAGTGGAAATCGATTGCTTTGATATTTATTGAATATGTCTCTGATTTATTGACTGGCGCAGTGTGTGTGTCTGTGTGTGTTTGAGTGCGTGCGCGTGTGTATGTATGTATGTGTGTGTGTGTTTGTGTGTGTTAAAATATTGTTTCCAGATCAATGTTTTCGCATTTTTAAAGATATTAAACTTAGATTTTGACCGTATGTCAGTGTGTGTATGTGTGGGTGTCTGCCTGTGAACACGATAACTTGAGTACCGTCCCAGCTTAGTAGATGAAATTTCATATATAAGTAGTATATCAAATGTTTAGTTCTGTAACAACTTTTCGGCAATTTTCAGTAAACGGAAGTGGAACTTATTCTACTTTCAGTTTTTTTCCACGGTCGAAAAATTGCGAACAAAATCTATATAAGAATATTCGAGATAGTTTAGGGGACATCAATCCCGCTTTATTTTTTATAGAAGACAGCAATATTTGCTATTATCACTTATCAAATATAATTTTTTTTAATTTCTCGTATATACGAAGTATAGAGAAAGTCTTGTAATCGTGCAAAACAAAAATCGAGATTTTTACAATTCTCGACGTTTTACACCTCACTGATAAACATAATTTTGCAATCTTGTCCGTGTGTCTGTGTGTGTGTGTCTGTGTGTGTGTGTGTGTGTAAACACGATAACTTGAGTACCGTCACAGCTAGGTTGATGAACTTTCATTTATAAGTATTTTATCAAAATCGTAGATCCTGATCAACTTTTGACCGATTTCCGATAACCGGAATTGGTACTTTTTCTACTTTGAATTTTTCAAAAGCCTATAACTTAAGTACTATTTCAGATAGATCAATTGAAATTTCACATGTAAGTAAAAGATCTAATTCTCTACCTTCTGTCAAATTTTGAGTAATTTCAGTTGACCGGAAGTACTAATTTACGCTATTTCCGATTTCTCAAAAAACGCATGTAAATTTATAAAGTAATAATAATATTGCACACTATTATGCACATTTAATGTGGTGTTCAATTGGTGTGCAATTCTTTTTTCTACGAGATTTTATTCTATTTTAAAAATTTAAGTATTTAAAATGGAGTTCCTATTGCCTGTAGTGTTATATAAGAATATTCGAGAAAGTTTAGAGGAGATCACTCTATTAAAAATAGGCCTACTGTTGTAAACATTTTAGATTTATAGTACTGCTTGTCTAGATCAATGGAAGACACAATACGGTTATGATAATAAATAAATCACTTTATATTATTTCTAATATTTTAGTATGTGTGATCAGTCCACCTTACATTTGCAAATGTATACGAACTATAGAGAAAGTCTTGTAATCGTGAAAAAAAAAAATCGAGATTTTTACAAATCTCGACGTTTTACGGAAAAACATAATTTTGCAATCTTGTCAGTATGTCTGTGTGTCTGTGTGTGTGTGTGTGTGTGTCTGTGTGTGTATGTGTGTGTAAACACGATAACTTGAGTACCGTTACAGCTAGGTTGATGAAATTTCATTTAAAAGTATTTTATCAAAATCTAGATCCGTATCAACTTTTGAGCGACTTCCGATAACCGGAAGTGGTACTTTTTCTACTTTGAATTTTTCAAAAGCCTATAACTTGAGTACTATTTCAGATAGATAAATGAAATTCCACATGTACGTAAACGATCTAATTTTCTACCTTCTATAAAATTTTGAGTAATTTCAGTTGAACGGAAGTAGTAATTTACGCTATTTCCAATTTCCTCAAAAAACGCATGTAAATTTATAAAGTACTAATAATATTCCGCACTTTTATGCACATTTTGTTTTGGCGTTCGCTTGGTGCGCAATTCTTTTTTCTACGAGATTCTATTCTATTTTTAAAAGTTTAAGTAATTAAAAATCATGTCTATATTCCGAGTTGCCATCCCACTTAGTGTTATATAAGAATATTCGAGAAAGTTTAGGGGAGATCACTCCCGGTTTATTTTTTTAGTTTTAATAATTCGATCAATGCCCGACCAGGAAGCTGGAGAAATAACACTAGACCGTGGGTGTAATGGTAAAAGTGTTTAAAACCTACCACGAGCTTGCCTACGACCCTTAGTCTATGACTAAATAGCGTTTGATTAAAGTGATATCAAAGACATGAATACCTAGTGCAGCCTTTTATCTTCTACTAGCAAACAACAGGGAGACTAACGAACTGTTCATAGAAAGCATTGGGTGTGAATTATGCGATTATTGTAGTGAGATGTGTGTTGGGCTCTGTGGGGGTAGTGGGTTGTGGGTGAGGGGGAGTGGGTGGGTTTTAATGTATGTTGTATGAGTTGTTGTGAGTTGTTGTGTTATTGTTTGGGTATACAGGCGTTGTTGTGTTATTGTTTGAGTATGAAAACGTTGTGTTATTGTTTGAGTATGAAAACGTTGTGTTATTGTTTGAGTATGCAAACGTTGTGTTATTGTTTGAGTATGAAAACGTTGTGTTATTGTTTGAGTATGAAAACGTTGTGTTATTGTTTGAGTATGTAGCTTTCTGTTGTTTTTTTTCAATTATACAAATGCCATGTGTTATTGTTTAGGTATACACGCGTTGTTGTATTATTTTTCTGATATACATGTGCTGTGTTATTGTATAGGTATGAACACGTTGTGTTATTGTTTAGGTATAAACGCGTTGTTGTGTTACTGTTTGGGTAAAACTGCGTTGTTGTGTTTTTTTAGATATCCATGTGTTGTGTTTTTGTTTGGGCCTAACCGAGTGTAAATCAGATAAACCAATGCATAGGCCCATGATTATCATTCGCTGGAGTTCACTGAATAGCATACGATTGAATTGATATCAAAGATATGAATACCTAGTGCAGCCTTATATCTTCTACTAGCAAACAACAGGGAGACTAACGAACTGTTCATAGAAAGCATTGGGTGTGAATTTTGCGATTATTGGAGTGAGATGTGTGTGGAGTTGTGGGTCGGGGGAGTGGGTGGGGTTTAATGTATGTTGTTTAAGTTGTTGTGAGAGCGTGTTTGCCAGGATTGGGGTTTGGTTCGGTGTGTGGTTCATGGTTTTGTGCGGGTGTTGAGTGAAGTGGTGTTGGGTTGAGACTACTCTGCGGGGTGTATGTGGTTTGATGTGGGTTGTGTGGGGGTGGGGTACCTGGGTTTAGGGTCGGAAGGGTGGTGAGGGGTTTGGTTTGGGTTGTGGTTCGTGGTGAATTATTTCCCCTTCTTTAATTCTCTCCCCTTAGTTTTTTAACCGCAGATTATGAAAAAAAAAATTAGCTTTCTCTAATAAGAGCAATTGCCGTCAAATGTGTAGGAAATTTACCAAATGTCATCAGTTTCTATAAGAGAAAGCAAGATGAATGTTATAAATATTATATATATATATATATATATATATATATATATATATATATATATATATATATAGTCTGATCATTTATAGGGGCCCAGTTCTGACTGTTTGTAGGTTCGGTCCTGATAAAAATGAATGTAACAGATGGTTTAGAGACCAGTCATGTGACTATAGCTCAAGTTGTTGTTGAGATTCGTGCACTATATATGGCATATGAGATCCATTTGATTTAATCGTTGGAATATCTAACAGACTGAATCTTTACAACACAGAATCCGCAATACTTATCAAACAAAAGATATTTGTCATCTCAAAGATACCAGCATGCACAAGACTTTCCTACTCACTACTGTTGTGCTGATTTTCATATGCATTTCTGTCGGTGAGTCCATCTAATCGTTTTCTTTATTTTTATGTTCATATATATATATATATATATATATATATATATATATATATATATATATATATATATTGTGCATTAAAGTATTAACAATTTTTACGATAGAGCCACCAGCGTAGCTGTTTTAAACACCACTAAAGGCGAATGGTTTAGAACTTTGGCAGGCGTCAGACAATGCTGCTTGCTCTCTCCCATCCTTTTCAATATCCACCTAGAAAGAATCATGAAAGACGCTTTAGAAGAACATATAGTCTCAGTCAGCGTCAGCGGACGATTGTAACCAACCTACGATTCGCGGATGACATAGAAGCTATTGTAGGCAGTGAAGACGAGTTGATAGTATTGGTAAATAGATTGAACAGAAAATCAACTATATACGGTATGGAAATCAATGCTGACAAGACAATGATCATGAACAACACCCCAAATGATATAGTGGGAGATATACGTTAAAATGACCGAAGATTGGAGGAAGTTCATTCATTCAAGTATTTTGACGCCATATTATCCAATGATGGAAATAAGCAAGAAATACTTGCGAGATGTGCCGAAACAACAACAGCACTCAGTAAACTAAGAAACATTTGGCACGACGGCAACACTTCTATTGGCACAAAAAATAAACTCATGCATTGGAAATGAGATGTCTACGGAGACTAGTACGGATTTCATACAGAAATCACATAACAAACGAGAAGTCTTGTAAAGGATCACTAATGTGTTTGGTTCCCTTTGAGTTTTACTGAGCATAGTAAAAACTAGACAATGGAGTTGGTATGGGCAATACTGCAAGGCCAAGGAGAGAAAAGAATGGGAAGACAAAGACGACTAGGTGGATGACATCAAAGATCGGACTGGCCTGCCTGTCTCAAAACTAATCAAAGTGGCAGAAGACAGAGATGGATGGCGGATAATTAAATGTGTATTCTCTTTGGTTTTTACTGATGTGTTTACAATCCTTTGTTATTTATGCACCAATCATTGTTTTTCTCTGTCTTCCGTAGGGGGAACATCTGAGAAATCGGAGGATGAATACAAGCTGGTCAAAAGGCAACATTTCATGCTCCGGCTCGGGAGAAGGGACGCTGAAGAACCTGCTGAGGACAACAAGGAATCTTTGAGCGATCAGCACGAGCTGAGCATCAAGAAACGATTTATAAAGGGAGGTATTTAATTGTGTACCAATTCATGTGATCCAGATTTCTGAAAATGAATTTTAATTTATACCTTATGTTTGTGATCATTTAATAAAATAATAATTTGTCATTTTAATCGATTTACTGTTTAACAATACACATAAATGATAATAATTAGTCAATTAAAACATTCTCTTGCACAGAAAATCTTCAAAAAAGGAAATTAAAATTATAAAAAACTTCAGTTAAATCTTATTTTTGTATTTTTGTCCTACAAATGTCAACTATACATTTATTTTGAGTGCTTTTTTGGCAGAAAAATTGCGGATGACGGAATCAAAACTAACAGTTTCAGTACGGTGTCTTTCTATTGACAACAAGAAATTTCTGCAACTGATTTCGTTGTCTAACAAACGTTGACAGCAGTGTCTATAAATGCTTGTGCATATTGTCAATTTCTTGAAAAAAAAATCTCATACTTTCGTATTTGTAAATTTAGAGAAAAGCTGATGGTTTGGATATTCACCGTTCATTTAGATTGAACAACTAATATTTTTTTTTGGTCATAAGCGATAGTTTGTCGGGAATGTGCTATTTTATGGAGCGTCGTTTTATATAAGCAATGTCTAGGTAGGAGGTGAGGACAGCTGGTGTTTAAACTTAAGTGTGTATACGTGTTAGATATTTTGAACAAAAAATGAAGCTTGTGATGCAAAATTAGATCTTTATTTTTTATCTTGAAAACCAACAAGTAAGCAGTAAATTTGGGGGTCCCTAAATATCAGGGGACCCTGACTACAGCCCACGATCTTGCCTACGACCCTAAGTACATCACCGAATAGCATGCGATTAAAGTGATATCAAAGACATGAATACCTAGTGCAGCCCATTGTTTTCTACTAGCAAATAACAGGGAGACTAACGAACTGTTCATAGAAAGCATTGGATGTGAAATTATTGTAGTGAGATGTGTGATGGGCTCTGTGGGGTAGTGGGTTGTGGGTGAGGGGTAGTGGGTGGGTGGGTGGGTTTTAATGTATGTTGTCTAAGTTGTTGTGAGAGCGTGTGTTGACGTGTCGGTCAGGATTATGTGGGCTTTTGTCAAGGTGTGGTTCATGGTTTCGTGCGGGTGTGGAGAGAGGTGTTGTTGGGTTTGGATTACCTCGCGTGTCGATTACGCATGTGGTGTGATGTGTGGAGAGTCGTGTGTTTGTTGTGGGATGAATGTGAGGGTATGAGACATATTTGTTAGGCTTATTGGGGTGTGTCCTGTTGGTAACCTGATAGGTTGGAGGGTGGGAGGGGTGGTGAGGAGTTTGGTATGGGTTGGTTTTTTTTTAAACCGCTGATATAGAAAAATAAAGTGGGAGTGATCTCCCCTAAACTTTCTCAAATATTATTATATAACGTTACTAAGGTCGGAAACCGGCATGAGCATGTAAAAAATAAACTAGGCCTAATCCACCCGGAAACGTAGAATAATAATAAATAAAGCAAAATTCATTTTAAAATCCTCAGATAAACGAAAATGGTATTTTTTGTGTTGTTTCATAATTTCCGTTGACCGGAAGTGGTAATTTACTCTATTTCCGATTTCTCAAAAAATGCTTGTGAATTTATAAAGTACTAATAATATCCGCACTATTATGCACATTTTGTTTGGCGTTCACTTGGTGTACAATTCTTTTTTCTACGAAATTCAATTCTATATTATAAAAAGTTTAAGTAATTAAAAATGGATTTACAATATTGTCTATATCTCGAGTTGCTATCCCCTGTAGTGTTATATAAGAATATTCGAGAAAGTTTAGGGGAGATCACTCCCGGTTTATTTTTTAAATGTAGGCATAGTTGGTGCTAATAATCCACAGAATTGGTGTTATAGAAATAAATGTTGTAATTTTTTTTACTTTCTCGTATATACGAAGTATAGAGAAAGTCTTGTAATCCTGCAAAAAAAAAAAATCGAGATTTTTGCAAATCTCGACGTTTTGCATCTCACTGATACGGAAAAACATAATTTTGCAATCTTGTCCGTATGTCTGTGTGTCTGTGTGTGTGTGTGTGTGTGTGTCCGTGTGTAAACACGATAACTTGAGTACCGTTACAGCTAGGTTAATGAAATTTCATATATAAGTATTTAATCAAAATCGTAGATCCGTATTAACTTTTGAGCGATTTCCGATAACCGGAAGTGGTACTTTTTCTACTTTCAATTTTTCAAAAGCCTATAACTTGAGTACTATTTCAGATAGATAAATGAAATTTCATACGTAAGTAAAAGATCTAATTCTCTACCTTCTATTAAATTTTGAGTCATTTCCGTTGACTGGAAGTAGTACTTTACGCTACTTCCGATTTCTCAAAAAACTAATGTAAATTTTAAAAGTAATAATAATATTGCGCACTATTATGCGCTTTTTTATTTCGCGTTCACTTGGTGTGCAATTAATTTGTCTACGAGATTTTATTCTATTTTTAAAACTTTAAGTATTTAAAATGGATTAAAAATCATGTCTATAGCCCGAGTTCCCATCCCCTGTTATTTTATATAAGAATATTCGAGAAAGTTTAGGGGAGTTCACTCCCGGTTTATTTCGAAAACAAAAAAAAATTTAAAATGCGTTGCAAATAAGAAGATTTTTACTTTCTCGTATATACGAAGTAGGCCTACCTATAGAGATAGTCTTGTAATCGTGCAATAAAAAAAAATCGAGATTTTTACAAATCTCGACGTTTTACACCTCACTGATACGGAAAAAAATAATTTTGCAATCTTGTCCGTATGTCTGTGTGTGTCTGTCTGTCTGTCTGTCTGTGTGTCTGTGTGTAAGCACGATTACTTGAGTACCGTTACAGTTAGGTTGATGAAATTTCATATATAAGTATTTTATCAAAATCGTAGATCCGTATCAACTTTTGAGCGATTTCCGATAACCGGAAGTGGTACTTTTTTTACTTTGAATTTTTCAAAAGCCTATAACTTGAGTACTATTTCAGATAGATAAATGAAATTTCACATGTAAGTAAAAGATCTAATTCTCTGCCTTCTGTCAAATTTTGAGTAATTTCCGTTGACCGGAAGTAGTAATTTACGCTACTTCCGATTTCTCAAAAAACTAATGTAAATTTTGAAAGTACTAATAATATTGCGCACTATTATGCGCTTTTTTATTTGGCGTTCACTTGGTGTGCAATTAATTTGTCTACGAGATTTTATTCTATTTTTAAAACTTTAAGTATTTAAAATGGATTTTAAATCATGTCTATAGCCCGAGTTCCCATCTCCTGTTATTTTATATAAGAATATTCGAGAAAGTTTAGGGGAGATTACTCCCTGTTTATTTAAAAAATATTCACTTTGCATGTTCAATTATTTGAATACATTTCTGAAACCGGTTTATATTTTTTTAAATGCTAAATTTACTAGCATTTTTTCATTAAATGCTGAAGTTGGTAAAAATTGTTGAAAACAATCAAACTGCTTAATAATGTTTGTAAAGTTTAAATTTTAAAGATATTTTGATTTTACTAAAAAACAAAAAATATCCACGAATAATTTTATCAAGTTGCTAATAATATTAATTTTAGATGCAATACATGTCTAAGATATAATTTAAGTTGTTTCCCTTTAATCGGGGATTTTACAACACAAAAATATTCCAGTTTCAAGACCAGTGGTTCTTAACCTTTTAGAGGTACCCCGCCAGTTTCATGTGCGCATTCACTGGACCTTTTTTAAAAGTTCTATCGTCCGCACAAACAAAATTGGAGTCTAGTGTGAGTCTTGACTTTCGCCGAACCCCTGAGACTGACTCACTGAACCCATGGGGTTGTTCGAACCCAGGTTTAGAACCACTGTTCGTGAGTGACTTTTCCTGAAGTGTCGCTATTCAATATTGAAAGTTACAGAAGACAAAATTTAAGAAACAATTAGGTATATTTTGTAAGAATTTTATTACAATGTACAAATAAATTGCAAACATGCAAATAGACTGTTAAAATTCATTTTTAAAATTACTTTTTAAAACGTAAACTTTTTTTTTAAACTTAATACTTCATTGCGTTTGAGGAAATAATGAATAATAAGAAATACATGCACTTTTGTATATAAATACATGTTTAAGATACTTGACACTGAAGTAGAAAATATTGGCTGAGAACTGTAGTGTTATACAACAAAAACCAGTGCATAAAATGGCACTGAAACTGTCAAAAACATTGCAAAAAACAAACGGTCGACGCTTTCAGCGGAAACATTATTGACTTTAGTTTTAATGTAACAGATCATCTTCTCTTTCAATGAACACGACTCGTGGTTGTCTTTCTTTACACTAACGTTATCCTCAACACAAGCCATCGGAGTGACTGTTCCTGAAGTCGCTATTTTAGAATTTTTAGCATCCTTTCCGTCCGGAAGTAGTTTCTGCTCTTGACGATACTTGCGCATGACGTAAACAGTAGCGATAATAGATAGGATACCCTCGATAATAATGAAAGAAATGAATAGCATTATTCGGGGGATTTTTTCTGTCTTGGTGAGATTTCTCGGCATGGTGGAACTGTGAAAGGCGGAAATTCGAATACAATTTTATAATATTATATAAATCATATCAATAAACAGTCCGAATGCTTGTTGATTAGCCCTACATTTACATTTGTTGAGCTAGTTAAAACAATGCCCAAGCCTCAGTTGGCCTAATTTCCAAAAGACCTGGTTAAGTTGCCCTGAAGTTTTTTCGGCATTTATCCCTAATTAGTTTACAACTAATTACATTCTGCCAAAAACATTCTTTAACTGTCCGTAACCCGAGGGGTCGGCGTGGTCGAGTCGGTCAAGCTCATGGTTGCTAAATCGAAAAGTCTCGAGTTCGAACCCTCCGGGGACATCAACTGTTCTAGGAGAGACAACTCCTAAATTAAACAAATTAAACTGCCTTGCAGTTTGTTCTTGTTTGGACAAAAGCAAGAAGCAAATCCAAAAAGAAAAGATGGCGCATAACCTGTTGACACGTAATACTCAATTGTGTTGGTTGAATTTCTTCCAACACTAAAATTAAGAACGTAGACCGTATCTTACCTAGATTTCATGGTTTCATTCCCTTATCTAAGCTTCGATTCCCATTACGTCGTTTAAGTGCCCTTAGCTTAGTTTTAATTCGCTAATCCCAATCTAGATTCCATCTTATGATTTTAGAACCCTCATCTTAGCCTCTAAGCTGAGTGTACATGCACTTACCCCACGAAGCTCAAGAACAACGACGTGGACATGTAGATGGACACCATGAAGGACATCTTCTCCCCAGAGTCGGGCGGGATCCAGAACACGACCAGGGTCAGCAGTGACGTCACCACCATGGGGGTGACCACGCACAGGATGTAGTACAACGTGGCACGTCTGATGGACACGTACAACTTAACATAGGGTATATTGAGATTAGATGTTTTCACCTCGAACCTTTTGTCCAGCATGGCCCATTCGCCTTGAAGGGGTTCAATGTCAAGTTCAAGCACGGAATCGTTCAAGATGGAGGGCTGGACCAGAATGGTGACGCCGTCTCCGTTCAAACCCATGACGATGATACACGTCTGCGTGTCGAAGGGGTAGTAGGTGAGGTCAAAGTTGCAAAAGGTCGTGATCGAGGTCAGGAGTCGGTACACAATGACCCCGCTTGAGTTCAGCAGGACTGTGTTAGACTCTGGTAGCAGATAGTTCGTGCCACTGTCTGAGTCGATGTTGAGCACAAAAACTTCGGGGTGCCACAATCTGCAGGGAAACCAATGTACACACTAGATCACCCACGTTGATTTTTACTATAAGCTTGTGTGTAGTTTGCAATGTCTGTTTATTTGCTTGTTTGTGAGTTTTCGGTTAATCTTGTAACTCAATTTTAACCCACTTCTAATTCAGTGATTTCGTTAACACTTTTCAGATATATTCGTCTTCTACGACAATGTAATAATATCTAATTTTTAATCTTTTCAGACATCATATTAGTAATTAAAATTTAATTAAAAGCTTATTAAATTAAATAATTCAATAATAATAAATCGAACTTTCTATCAGCCAGCTGTTGACGATGAACTATTGGTCACAGTTCGTTGAATTCCAGCCTGAGAGACCGCGGACTAACAAGGCGAAGATAATTGTCTTTTAAAGATCGAAGCTACAAGTTTTTAAGTAAATATTTTTAGTTTTATACTAGACTTGCCCGAAACTGTGGGTTTCGGGGGTCATCCATAAGTGACATCACGTCTGTCACTTATCATCACAAAATAACCAGACCCTACATTCAAAAAGACGTTTTTTATCTTTAATTTTTTTCTTTAATTGAATTTGATATAGTGAAATAATGCAGTGGATGTGCGCATGATTGCTAGGCCAAAAGGCTTGAGTTGGGTTCTTTAGCTCGAGTTTATTGTAAGTGTATTGAGCTAACCCTGGTCAGATGCGTTCATAAGGGGTTAGGGAAATTAAAGATAATTGAGTATGTGCTGACCACACCATTAAAATACAAATGGGTATTGTGCATTGAAAAATGTAACTTGCATTTTACGACATTGAACACAAATTTTCTGGAATATCTGCAAGACAATCAGCCAGTAATAACAAAATCATATGTCACATACACGTAGAATTTACGAGAGTATTTTACGAATTTGTTTATTTATTCTACCTTTATTACTCCGAAGTTTTTTTAATAAATAATTATCATTAAAAAAGTTTTTAAAAACCCACGTTTTCTGATTGAACTAAAAAGTAG
Organism: Physella acuta; assembly: GCF_028476545.2. Taxonomy (NCBI): domain Eukaryota; kingdom Metazoa; phylum Mollusca; class Gastropoda; family Physidae; genus Physella; species Physella acuta. The sequence goes on along the minus strand of NW_026733868.1, from coordinate 16,981 downwards.
AAAATAAATGCTATACATCACAATAATGAAAGCGATCACTCTACTATAAGAAATGAAAAACGTGGGGCGCCGAAGTAAAAGTTTTTTATCGGTCATTGTTAATATAAGATGTAAAAGTTATATTACTATTGATTAGATAATACTATTGACTTTTATTAGGGAGCTTGTAGAGAGTCAACAGCATTAGAAACTGTAAGAAAATCACGGCGCCCCACGTTTTTCATCGCTTATAGTAGAGTGATCGCTTGCATTATTGTGATGTATAGCATTTATTTTCTACTTTTTAGTTCAATCAGAAAAAGTGGGTTTTTACAAGCTTTTATTTAACTCACTTCCTCGTCATTCTGTCTGTCGTCAGTCGTCAGTCTAGATAGAAACGCAGAGGTGAAAATTCGGACAGTTCTACTTGACAGTTGGCACGTGGGTCAAGACATGAAGACAATGCAATCTGAAACTAAATTTGACTTAATTGGATGCCTAATTAATTTTTTATTAATTAATTAAAATTTCGACCGAATTATTAGGCATGTCTAGCCAACCACACCACACGCGTCATCACGTTCAATAGCTGCGCCATCACGGTACGTTCAATAGCTGCGCCATCACGTTCAGTAGGCGCGCAATGGTTTTTAGTCATGTAACTCTATTGTAAATAAAACATGTAAAGTACTGAAAAAAAAATTCATAAAAAACGTTTTAATAACAAGCTTTTATGTAATGATGCACTAAAAAGTAGAAAATAAATTATACACTACTATTTAAATTACTATAAAGAAAAGCGTGGGTCTCTTCTCAAATATTAGTAAAGGTATCAAATAGGTACTAAAGTACTAAAGTGACCCACGCTTTTCTTTATAGTAATTTAAATAGTAGTGTATAATTTATTTTCTACTTTTTAGTGCATCATTACATAAAAGCTTGTTATTAAAACGTTTTTTATGGAATTTTTTTTTTAAACTTTTTTAATGATTATTATTTTCTACTTTTTAGTCTTTGTCTGTTTGTTTGCATTAAAATCTTGCTATCGATTTTATCTTTTCGCATTCACTTTTTTTTGGGGGGGTAAACGAAGACAACTCGTAAAAAACACGTGCCTTGAACCCGTGTCGAGTGGGTTAGCAATCGTGTGCCCAACCACTCGACCATATCGTCTCCTCCATACTGGCCACCAGTTGTTCCGGTAGTTTGTACACAAACACCGCGTGACCAAAAACTCAGTAAGCCAAAAGAGGGAGAGTACCGAACCTTGTTTTCATCAAATTACAATTACTGGGTTATGTCCCTTTTTCCCCACGTTTTTTGTACAAATATATAGCGGTCTAAAATGATCAATAAAATGTTTCCATGGATCAATTTAGTAATAATAATAATTGAATATTCTATTGTCATTGGAAACAAAGCTTCCCTGAAAATTTCAGCGCGCTAGCTAACTGGGAAGTGCCCGAAATTTTGATCGCAAGATTTGATTGGAGAACCAAACAAACAAACAAACAAAAAAACAAACAGACGCGAAAGCAAGTTAAAGAAAACGTGGGAAAAAGATGTTCGATCTTTCAAAAAACAAGTTAATAAAAAGTCTAGTGACAATTTAAGTGCAATTTCCTTAATTAACTTTTTGTGACCGAACGAATCACCCGTAGAGGTTTGCCCCCCATTTTCGTTTTCGTTTCTCTCCACACGAGCAGAGCTAGTCCCCGCCCCCTCGCGAGATCTGCGCGAGTCTGGCCAATGGCAGCGTGAAGTTACCTCTCACTAGCGACTGCCTCAGCCGGTGTGCTTGTGGTAGAAATATTTGTATATTCTTAGTAATCTTAGCCAATACAAATTAGAAAAAATTAATTATTTGTGACCGAACGAAAGGATATTTTTTAAAACTTTCTTCGGCAATATTGTTCTAAATTATGGCAGAAATCGATTGGTAAATGTTTCAAGTCGCTAAGTGGTCTGGTTGCCGAGATATGGGCCAAAAACTGCATTTTTTCGAGGTTTTTTGGCTTTTCCGGGAAATCCAGGAAGAAAATCCGGGAATTTTTTTGGCCTATGTTCATTCTCGGAACTTGCTTAACATATTTGCTTTTGGAACTAGTCCTCGATATTGCTTCGTTGAGGAGGAGATACGACTTAAAGACGACTTAAAGCTGCGGACACACATCCATTCATCCATTCATACATTCCCAGAAATGACGAGTTAATAAACGCAATTCTCCAGAATGGAAATTGCGCTAAAAATAATACAAGTATTTTAATAAATAATAGTAATACAGTTTATTAATGAGTTACAGTACTGAATACTTACAGCCCAGATGGTAAAGATACGAACGACCAATTGGAGTAATTCTGTGCGTCCCATGCTAGATCCTTGTCGTTCCAACTCATCTCAAAATAAAGCTGGGTCTCAATAGTCTGCTTGGATTCTAACACTTGCGATACCTAAGTATAAGAAAAGACATTTAGTTAATAAAGTCAAGTTGGGATATTGACAATTTATTGTTATTTTATGATCCGAAAATTGCCTTTTTTAAAGCAGAAAGTAAGTGTTTTATTAAATGTGAGGAACTATTTGTTTCCTATTTATTTGAATATTGACAGATTTATTAATTTAAAAATTAAACTAATCAAGCAAATAATTATCTTCCAGATTTTTTTCCTGGGGAGGGGGTATTTGAAACTTTAAGAGAGGCGGCAATTATAAAAATGGTTAAAATATATATTTACCAATCAATTTTTTTCTGCTTTGTCCGGGGGAGGGCGGTGCACCCACTCCCCGGTTTTAAAAAAGGCCAGAAAGAAACACAGCGCAACTCACAACCAACCTGCATTAAACTTACTCCAACTCGCACGTTGACGGTGCGGCCCGTGGGCAGGGAACTTAACTTGTTCTGTGTAACTTTTTGCTTGGCCAGGTCCTCGTACAGTCTGGCCAGTCCCTCACGCTCTGGACTCATGTCCTGGTACATGCCCGCACGTGCAGATGACCAGAGACTCACCAACAACAGCAGCACTGACACTGAAGTGCTCAACATTTTCATCATCTGTAAAAATGGATGGCGGAAATAATAGGAAAGTCCTGTTTGTAAAATAAATTTTAAAATGTGTGTTTTAATATTTAAACATATGTAGGGCTACATTATGCAAATTTTAAAAGAATTTTTATTTATTTCGCCCATAGTGGCGTTTGAGTTTTTGTTTTACCTATTCCAATAACAATAGCTATAAAAGAAAAGAAGAAAAAAATCTCCATTAAACACTACTTAAGTTTATAAAGTGGTTCGTGATGAAGGTTTTTGTTTAATAATCACTCTAATGCAAGATGTTAAGGAGTTTTATTAAGATTAAATCCACTTTAATATCCCGCATGAAATGAAGGTAGAGAATCGAGTCCAAGTCTACGAGTGCTTGCCCCTTGTAACCAGCACAATGTTTAACATCCTATGTGGCATAAAGTAGTTTTCCTATCATAAACTGATATCCTCTCCCAGAGGCGGAACTACAAGGACATGTGAGGGACCCAAGATGTTAAGGGGCCCACAGCCGAACGTAACATGAATTTAAAATTTAATTTTAAGAATTTTTTTTTCAACTTTGCATTGATAGTAAAACTACTTCAGCTATGAAAGAACTACCTATATTCAATGCTCCAAGCGCTGATGTTATTATTAAAGAGAAGACAAACTGAACATTAATGGCAGTGTGTGGCCTAACCATATATGCCACCAGCCGTCACATGTCACATTACCGTATATTACATAATAAACACGGCACACAAACTCCATCATTGCCACTTTCTTTGTATACAGCCACGGTGAGTAGGACAATGTTTACATAACGCTCGAGGTAATCACAAAACCAAGCGATAAAAGCGTTACTGCGCTTAACAACAAAGAAACGCGAATATGCGTTATCATCTAAGTATCTTCAGTGCGTGTTGTAATCACGATTAAAAGCTTTGTATTTTGTTGAATTAAGGTCTAATTTTTTGTTACACATTTTGTTTCTGTCCTACTGCGTCATCGTATTTGTAGAACAAACATGTTTTAATTTAAAAAATGAGCCCCTTTTGTTTATTTACCTCTCCAAATACGTGACACCATTAATGTTAACTTCACGGCAAGTTAAAATGAACAACCGCATACTGACCCAATTAGATAGAATTAATTGGTCGGTCTTTAATTTTTCAGTTTATAAATTATATGCCTTTCGTTACATCATAATGTGTGTTTGTGTCTCTGCTTTATTAAAGTGTAATTATGTGTAGGTATATCACAATGACCAACACTCTGACACATAGCCTACACAGTTTATTAGAGTTTAATTCTAAATTTACATTATATGTTGTGCTCTAGCTTATGATCTTCTTTCCTTTTTTACAAGGCTAATTTTGTCGTTCCTTTTATCAAGTAAGTATATAAAATATTCGTGTTATATTTCGGAATTTGGACAATTGACTTGTAATTTAGGTGTATATCACTATTATCACAGTCCTCTGTGGGACTACAACAGTAAATAATTTTTTTTTCGTTTCAGATTTCGACTTAGATTATACTTTTTTATAGTTCATGTTTTTCACCGCTGTGCTCAGCCTTGGCCTAGTGACCTTGATCGAAGCTGGGGTTAATGACCCGCTTGACCCGTCTCGTGAGGCCAAGGCCAGGCTCTATGATGACCTTGCTGAGAACCGGGTGTTGCAGAACAAACTGACCCCCCTCGCGCCTGGAGCTGTTGTCAACATGACATTCGGCGTCTCTTTAACCCAGGTGTGTGCTGGTTTTTTTTTAATTACAGTAGACATGGGCGCCCGGAAAAAATCAATGGGGGGGGGGGGGGGCGGGGTTCTAAAAGACGTCTCTCTTTTTTGACGATTTTTACCTCCCCCCCCCCCTCACCACCCCTCCCTATCGTGATACATCGTCAAAAAAAGTGAGGCCGCCGTCTCTAAAAGGACATCTCAATTCTGAACTCGATCAATTAATTAAACTATGACATTTTACATAAATGACTTTACCGAAATAACAGCTTAATTTCAGTTTGTTACACTTCTTTTTAAAATGCAAAAGTGTGTCCTTACATATCCTGAACCCCCCTCCCCTCATCACAAACATCTACCCCCCCCCCCCCCCCAAGAAATATACGCAACGGAAAAAAGTGCAAAAAAATGCACAACGGAAAAAAGCGCAAACAGAAAAAAGCCTTTGGGAACCCCCCCCCCCCCCCACCCCCCCCCCACACACACACACACCATCCTCACTAGGAGTATGACGACTTTCATTTACGACCACATGTAGAAGAGTGTGTTTTTTTTTTAAGTCTTTCTCTAATGCCTGCAGGTGACAGGTGTGATAGAGTCCGAGCAGACGATCAACACCAACTTGTACTATGAAATGACGTGGGTGGACACAGCCTTGAGCTGGAACCCGCGAGACTATGGCGACTTGTCCCAGGTGGTTGTACCCTCAGCCTCGTAAGGGATGGTTTATTTTTTTAGTCTAGAGTTATTCGTCCGAACAAAAAGTAAAAATATTAGAATGTTTGGTGAAAAATAAAAGGTCCATAAAAGTAAAAATATTAGAATGTTTGGTGAAAAATAAAAGGTCCATAAAAGTAAAAATATTAGAATGTTTGGTGAAAAATAAAAGGTCCATAAAAGTAGAAATATTAGAATGTTTGGTGAAAAAGTGTAGGTCCATAAAAGTAAAAAAAAAATGGAATCTTTGGTGAAAAAGCAAAGGTCCATAAAAGTAAAAATATTAGAAAGGTGAAAAGGCAAAGGTCCATAAATGGATTACCCGAACTCCCTTGTTGCACATTATCACAAGAAAAGACATGACCATCTTCACCTTTCCATTACATAACTTTAGAAAATTGAAATGTAAATTTTTTTCGTTAAAATTAGGCAAACCTTTGCTTTTATCAACTGATCTATCTCTTAAAACTAATGTGTTTTTTGGGTGTGTGTGTGTTTTTCATGTGTTTCTACTATGCATATTTTTAAAGACGGTGCCTTTTACTTCAGTATTTATGCTTGCACGAACAATATACTGTTTTTTTTATGTAAGCTTTGTGCTTGTTTTAAAGTGGTACTTATTACAAGTTCTTTTAAAACTTTAAAAATATATTTTAGCAACTTTCAGCGAGTACCTTGTCGTAAATGCGGCACGTAATCGCTAGTCGACCACAACCCTTATCCCAACCTAAAATATGATACGTAATTTGTGTTCTGACATTATTTCTTTTCAAAACCTCCCCCCCCCTCAGAATGTGGTACCCTCTAGTCTTGGCATTGAACGCCCAGATGGAAAACATCTTCCTACTTGAAACTCCCAGAAACATGGTCCTGTTTTACAACGGCACCGTCAAGATGCTCATAATCACCGCCCTCACGACCTACTGCAACTTCGAACTGACCTTCTACCCCTTCGACACGCAGAACTGCACCATCACCATAGCGCCGTACGGGGAGGATGTGGTCCTGCACACACAGCCGTACATCATCGATGTGGTGGAACTGACGGAAGGCGTGCTGATACTGAACGGGGAGTGGTCTAGACTGAAGATAGATTTCAATGTGTTCGTCTCCAGCACAGGCGTTCAGTGTATATCTCTGTCGGTGCTCATCAAACGTGCTCCGCTGTACTACGTGCTGTGTGTGATTCTGCCATTGGTGGTGACGTCACTGCTGACCCTGGTCGTGTTCTGGATCCCGCCCGACTCTGGGGAGAAGATGTCCTTCCTGGTGTCCATCTACATGTCCACGTCGTTGTTCCTTAGTCTGATTGGGTAAGTTGTCGAGGGGAATACAAGTAAGTATAAGAACAAAATATGGAGATAATAGGGACACAGATTGTGATAATGGGCAATATATTTGGATAAAAGGGCATACGGATGAATGTGGCAACAGATTTGGATTAAAGGGCAACATGTAGATTAAAGGGAAACGTGGATAAAAGGGAACATATGTGGGTAATGGGTTACATTTGGAGATAAAAGGGCAACATATATGGATAAAAAGGAAACTTATTGTGATTAAGGACGATAAATGCGGATAAAAGGGGCAACTGTGGATAAAAGTGCAACAATATGTGGATATAAGGGCAATACATATTGATAAAAGGGCAACTTATGGGAATAAAGGGCCATACATGAGATAAGAGGGCAAGATATGAGGATAAAAGACAACATAGGGGAATAGGGGTCCCGCGAATTACAGTCGATTCTGAGATTTATATTGAGACACTCCTGGAACATCAACTCGCATAGAGTTGAGCAGGTGTTTTTTTTACGATTACTGTAAAATAATATATTAAATTATTTTTTTCTTATATAAATAAACGTTAATTAAAATTAAAAGTGTTATGAATGTTTGATTAATCTAAATTCGGACTCAAACTTTTCTCAGTCAATTCAACCGTCGAACTACACACTAATCCAAGTCTTTTAAAACCATGTCTTTTTCCAGATCCACCTTGCCGAGAAATCTAAAGAGAAGCGAACAAATCCCCAGGATGATGCTCTTCATCGTCTTCGTCACGCTCGAGTGCGTCCTGTGCATCATCGTCACGGCCTACGTCATGCGCCGTCACGTGATGGAGGAACGCCTGACGACAGGTGCCGCTGCAGACCCGGATCAAACCTCGCCTGACTCTCAAGGCGGATGCGAACGTCTGAAGGCAACATCGGGAAAACCCACAGCGCTGAAGAAGCAAAATTTGGTTTATCCTGCCGAGGTCGGGGGTTCGAATCAAGGGGGTGAAAGAGAAGGCTTGGAGAAGAAAAAGAGACAGCTGTCTTCAAAAACGCTGGACAAGATTTTTTTCACGATTTTTCTAGTCATTAGCGTGCCTTTCTATGTCCTTGTTTTCGCTGTATAAAAATATTTTATTGCAAAGTTTTATACTTTTGTACTCAACAAACTAAAACACTATTTAGTAGTTTAATCTCTGAATTCAATACACATATAGTGAAAGATGTGGATTTTCATTCTAGAAATTTCTTTAAAACTTCTGTGTCCATAGACAATAACTTCACTTTTTAATTTATAAAAGAAAAGAACTTGGCACTTTTTTGTATGTTTGAGTAGATCCCGACTTTGGATAAAGACTGGAACTTGAAGCTGGGAGAAATACAGCTGAAGGTTGTAATTTATAGGCGGTTTATCTATCTTCTGATGTTCACTTCATTGACGTGCATGTCCTCATTGTTGGTGCACTTATCGAGTATATAATCAGAGTAGAAATGTATTCTACATATCAGTAGATATATATAAGTATTCGGCACACCTTGCTCTATCTATGCTTTAAAATAAACTTACCCATAAAATATGTTACCGTGTATAAAGTTTATTGTATTCGCGTGATGCATAAGTAATGCAATTAGTTTTTTTTTACTAGAATTGAGCTTTTATTAAAATAAAAATTCAAAATTATAATATATATAATATATTGTTAATTTTTTTTTTATATTTGTGATTATGTTTTTGTTGGATAATGAAATTTCACGAAATGGGGTGTTGATACCATATGAAGATAACTTTTTTAGTTATAGATCTATTATATTAAAGATCTATAACTCAATTATATTGAGTGTACGTTTTACCTGTAAATACATTTAAAATCGCTTGAAATATTTCCAAAACTTGAATATTAAAACGAAATGTAATTACTGTCTGTTGACACAAAAGGTGTGGCCAAATATCCCCATTACTATTGAACTTGTTAATGGAGCGTATCTGAAGTGGTAGATTTTAAACCGCTAATGGCTGTTGTACACACAATACAGCAACACGAACACTGATTGACACTAAGCGAAACTAAGTGATAGAATCATATAATTTAACAAACTTCTACATCAAGTGGAATATTCTTTGATCAAATGACAGAATTGATAGACATTTTTTGCGCCTTATCTCTCGCATCATATTTTTAAAATTACAACTCAGGTACGTAATGCAGCGTTTATGCTTATTCAAATAATTTTTTTAAATGTTTTTTTTAAATAGCTCATTCTATTTTTTATTAATATTAATATGAAATCACTACAGAATATAAATAACAGCAAAGTACATAAGCACCATATAATCGACGCACCATACAATTCAGCTATACAACTACACTCACAGCATGTGGCTACAACCACACCGGACAACTACACCCACACCATGTGGCTACAACCACACCGAACAACTACACCCACATTATTTGGCTACAACCACACCGAACAACTACACCCACACCAGGTGGCTACAACCACACCGAACAACCACACCCACACCGTGTGAGCACTTATTGACTAGTCCAAGCTATAGCCAAGTTTTTCCTTTTCGTACATTTCACGTTTATAATCATAAGTTTCTAAAATACATTAAATCACATTTTAATTGGACTAATTATTACCTGCTGTTAATTATCAATTAATTAATCACCTAGATTAGAACTACCAAGGAGCAGATGACCCCATACGTTGTCCTAGTGTTGATGTTCTTGCCATTGCTTGCTGCCATTAGTAAAGAGAGGGAAGCGAGAACGAGGCTAGACGATCATTTGGCTACCAATCAGGTGCTGAACGCTAAACTAAGTCCAATACCCTCAGGGTCAGAGGTTGACATGAATGTTTACATTTTCCTTTTGAATGTGAGTACACGTTCAACCCACCTTCGTCTTCTTCGTTGTTTATATTGTAATATCGAATGATATATCGTCCAATACAGTTCAGTACTGCGTGTCAACATATTATGCGCCATATGAACCGTTGACTCCGACTTCAACCAACTTTCATTTTTTATCAGCATCTATAGCCTTTGTTTATGTTTTGATTTGGTTGGGACTGATCCATAACCCCCTTCTTTCATTTTAGACAATATCATCTATGTATATCTAACACCAGTGTTTCTTCCAGGCATCTCTTTAAGGGGGGTCCGTAGACCCCCCCCCCTTCTCCCCCCCCCCCCCCAAAGAGAGTCTACCGCCCCCGCCCCCCCCCCGCCCCCGAAAGAAATGTAATTCATATAGAAAAAAAATATTTTTTAACAGTGCGCCCCCCCCCCCCCCGAAAATTTCAAGTGCCCCCTCCCCCCCCCCCCCCAGGAGAAGGAAAAAGTCTGGAAGAAACATTGTCTAACACCCCACCACGCCCTTGCTACGCCGCTGAGCGTACTAAACCCACTGAGACTAAAATAAAGACAAACCTTCCACAAACCTACAGGTTGCAGACGTTGTCGAATCCAAGCAGAAAATCGAAACCAACCTCTACTTCCATCTCAACTTTCTCGACCCGGACCTAAAATGGCGTCCTGATGATTTCGGTAACATCACAACAGTACAGGTGCCCACTGAAAGGTGAGATACTGCTAAGGTGTACGTTTCAAATCTAAAACTGAACGTTTAGTTTTTCTCACCAAGCTGAATAATAATATATTTTAGGGTCGCTACGTTTTTAGGTGTGTATAAGTAAGGCTCCCTTTTCGAACCTGACGGTTTGTAGAGCAAAAGAAGTAGAGTTCACCTGTTTTTGTGACCTCGGCATATGAAGAGATAGTGTCGTTAGCACTATGCCCAGCCACCTTTACTTTCCCCAACGTAAGTCAGGTACCCATCAGAGCTGTGTGGACTCAGAGACGTGCTGCATCTCTTGTCAGTGAGCCGAACGAACCTTTCGGGTTAGCAGACCACCGCTCTACCATTCGACCACGCCGTCCCATTTCTTAGATTGCCTCTTTATTTAGTCGTGAACTATATATATATATATATATATATATATATATATATATATATATATATATATATATATAATTCTCTGCTGGGATCAGTTAGAAAACAAGCTGCAAGCGCCTCCTTGCAGTCCCCTCTCTTTCTCTCTATCACTATCACTACCACCCCCACCCCACCCCCACATGATCTGGTAAGCGGTGTTCACTCTGTTTACATTTTACAATCATAGAGACGGGTTTGGTGACGGCTATTAGGGGCAGATAATTTAGTTTGAAACGATTTTAAACTTAGAGGAGGTAACTAAGAGGAGGCTGCTTTCACGTGGGGGGGGGGTTTAGTGTTTTTAAGCAAATATTTTCAATGGCAGCATTGGTACTGTCGAATTCACAAATTATAAATTACTGAAAAGTAGAAAAAAAACAACTAAATAGCGGCGTATGATACGCAGCGGGTCGGCTCGTATATATAATTCTCTTCTGGGAGCCGCTTGAAAACAAGCTGCAAACGCGCCTAGAAAACAAGCTGTAAACGCGCTCCCTACCTCCCCACCCCTACATGGTTTTAGTGAGCTGTGTTCACTCTAAATGTTTACAAGCAGAGCCAACGATTTTAAACGTAGGGGGGGGGAGAAGTAAGGGGGGGGGGGGGGATTATGGTCCTTAACGAGCTACTTATAGTGTTTTAAAGAAATATTTTCAGTGGCAGCGTTGGTAGCCTACTTTCGAATTCACAAATTTTGAATTACTGAAAAGTAGAAAAAACAACAACTAAATAGCGGCGTATGTTATGCCGCGGGCCGGCTCGTTTATATATATATCTAGAACAGCTCTGTATGATCATTCCCCTTCCCGCTTTTACATACCGTGACCGATTCTAAACAACTGCAATTTGTTTTAGAGTTTTGCAGTAACCATTTCTAAACATGTACCTTTTGAGTGTTACATTACAACAAAATAATTTATATAATAGTTATATAGGTACTATCTTCCTTGGACTTATCAGTTCCTTGGAGAGTTGGGGCTATGGGTTACCAGAAAGATGCGCAAAGGAAAAAAAGCGCAACGGAAAAAAGCGCAAAAAAATTGCGCAAAGGAAAAAAACGCAAACAGAAAAAAACGCAAACAGACCAAAATCGCACACAGATAAAAACAGCTTTTTTCTGTTTGCGCTTTTTTCCGTTGCGCATCTTTCTGGTCACCGGGGCTATGATACTTGGGCAAGGGCAACTTATAACTCTTCTCAACTTATTGCCCAGACTTTGCCCCTTGATGATTTACAATGCACTATTATTCGATTCTCTTTCAGACAATTGCGCCCATTATTTATGTTTATGATGACTAAAATACTTTATAATTATGAGTTTGTGACTAAAACTTTAATATTTTAGAATTTGGCACCCGGAAATTTACATTACAAACTCAGCTGATGGCGACAGGTACAAAATCCCAGACCCCGCCTTCTTTAGACTAAATCACACCGGCGCGGTCATCTACCGGATGCCGTTTTTTTCATCGACCTTCTGCGAATTCGACCTGACCTACTACCCGCTGGACTCCCAGACCTGCGACATTTTAGTCACGTTGGTCGGCTATGGCGTGCAGGTCAACGCTCGACCCGAAATCTTGGGAGATACTCTAATCTACAGGGAACACCTTCATCAGGTCGATGGGGATTGGAAGAAACAGAACATGTCGATAGAGGCATACACCCCCACTGCCGAGTCGACGTATTTCAAAATTTCTGTCGTCATTCGACGCGAGAGGCTGTATTACATACTGTGCGTCATTTTGCCAATGGTTGTGACGTCATTGCTGACGTTGATGGTTTTCTGGATCCCGCCGGATTCCGGGGAAAAGATGTCGTATTTGATATCAATCTACATGTCGTCGTCTTTGTTCTTGGGTCTTGTTGGGTGAGTAGTGAAACTTTGCCCGGTCTATGATCGGAGTCATCAATTATTGATTTTACATATCGACTTATGTTTTAAACAATAAATAAATCATACTTAAATGTAAAATGGAAACTAGATTTTTATAACATAAATACCGATTTTATAAGAAATAAATTTAGTTGTAGAGAAAAAGAAATTCTAATCCTACATATCTTGGTAATTTTATTTTTAAAAATTACACTCACAATATTAAACTTACTAAATGCTAGTGTTTTAAATAGCATTTGTTTTTTATTAGCTATAAATTATACAAATATATAAGCGTGCGGGCCAATATTGAGTCTTATCTCATTAGCAATTCCTTAGTTAACTCGGCGTTGTCAAGCGGACGATCACGCCATTTGCTTACAAAGTCATGATTTCGGTTTAAAATTTTGCCAACTTTGGGAATAAATTCAGAGTTTCTTCCAGTCTACCCCCCTCCCGAACGAAATGGAATTCATATAGGTGTCCCCCCCCCCCCTCGAAAATTTGTGTCCGCCCCCCCCCCCACCCCCTCCCCCCCCCCCCCCCGAAAATTTCAAGCGCCCCCCCCCCCCTTTCTGGAAGAAACACTGAATAAATTATGGCTGTCGACGTTAATACCAATACGAATAAGTGGGGCTGGGTTAGTAAATAGTTAAAAAAAAACTTATTTGAAAATTATTATTTCGTGTTATTGTTTCACTAGGTCCACACTTCCCCGGAATATGTCGAGCGCTGAACGCATGCCGAGAATGACGATGTTTCTTGTGTTCATCATCCTGGAGGGCGTGGCCGTCATCGTGGCTACCGTCATCGTCATGAGAAGGTACAGGCGGCAGCAAATGCGCGAGGAGGCTCCAACAGTTCGGAATGCAAATGGCGGCGTCTCCTTGAACCCCGAGCCTCGTTCTGGATCCAGCCAGACGACACGCAGTTTACATTTAAACTCACTAATAAAACTTCCTTGGTCTGGGAATGTAACTGTACATTTTAATGACAATAGTTTCCCAATTGAGCTATGTATAGACCAAACAAAGAACACGTGTAATGGTGTGAATAGTCGTGACCACGGATGTCTAACAGCAGAAACATTAGATTTTATTTTTTTCGTTATCGGTCTTTTGGTGTGTGTGCCGTTCTATGGTCTTGTGTTTATTTTATAAAGATATAAATTGTAATTAAGTTATATTTTATTTCCATGTTTTTTTTTTCACTTGGTCCCCTTTCGCACTCATACTCATAGTTTTTAGAGCCAATACGTTAAAGGCTGCACAGAGGCGTAGCGAGGGAGGGGGGTACTTTATGAAGAAAAAATTAAAAGCTCATTTTTTTGCATTATAAATATAAAACATATATGGGGGGCGCAAAATAAATGTCTGTTCCCGAGGGGAAGCCAAATTGAAAGTTTGTCCCCGGGCGCCGGGGAGGGCGGTTACGCCTCTGAGGCTGCATAAAGAAAATAAACAAAGAAAAGGACAACGAATGATTGAAAAAGCATTTGCTTAATTAGTCAAAGAACCTTTATTTCTGTTAATTCTGATGTAGTCATAATGTCGAAACATTATGCTTTTTTTAAACTCTTCTTTTAAAGAATATTACCGATTTTTCTATTGTCTATACCATTTTAAAATGACGTTGCACCACTTCTTCAAAATAAAACAAACTAATATTAAAATTTTGTTTTAAAACAAAATTATTATTGTACAGTCATTCATTAGATCAAGTTTGCAGTTCGATGAAAGAAAATCACAATAAGAATCAACACTTGTGCAACACAATTATAAAACTTCAAATGTGGTATACGTAGACAAACTAAACTAAAAAAATGTTAATGGCATTACAGTAGTGCTATACAGCTAATGAAGTAGAGTTTGTCATTTTTTATGATCATGACTTTTTTAAAAAATGTGATCTATAAAAAGTAAAGAATCATCTTTAGACCTAGCGATCCAGTGGCGTAGGCAGGGGGGGGTTAGGGGGTCATAACACCCCCCCCCATAGACCCCTCGGTATCTATATATATAAAGCAAAGTGGTCAGGTGCCCGATAGGGCACTTCCCGGCGCCGCAGGCGCGTCAAATTTGGCACGATGGTGCCTTGGGGCAATAGAACACGAGGGCAGGTGACGGTTTGCCGAAACGTCTACGGGGAGGGGGTCAAAACTGACCTCGACTGACCGGCGCCTTATATGGGCTATATTACGAAAAAAAATTTCCTCCGACGACCCCCCTTGAAATTTTGTGAGGTGGTAGGAGAACGCCTTGGGGTGTCACAAAAAACTCGCCATGTCCGGGAAAATTCGTTAAATGGGTCAAAACTGACCAGTCGTATTTCCCTATATAATCTTTGTATTTTATGGGAAAAACAGAGGGTGATTTCAAAACGGATTTTATGGCACTTACCGTCTTTACATCTGGCTAATTTTTTGCATGTTCTAAGGTAAATGGCTTGACCTTTAGGGAAAACTGTCGGTTTCACTCAAAGCCCTCGACGAGGGCTAAAAAGTGACCGCGAGTGAAATTCTCTTTATATGAGCTCTATTACGAAAAAAAATTTCCTCCGACGACCCCCCTTGAAATTTTGTGAGGTGGTAGGAGAACGCCTTGGGGTGTCCCAAAAAACTCGCCATGTCCGGGAAAATTCGTTAAATGGGTCAAAACTGACCAGTCGTATTTCCCTATATAATCTTTGTATTTTATGGGAAAAACAGAGGGTGATTTCAAAACGGATTTTATGGCACTTACCGTCTTTACACCTGGCTAATTTTGTGCATGCTCTTAGGTAAATGGCTTGACCTTTAGGGAGAACTGCCGGTTTCACTCAAAGCCCTCGACGAGGGCTAAAAAGTGACCGCGAGTGAAATTCTCTTTATATGAGCTATATTACGAAAAAAAATTTCCTCCGACGACCCCCCTTGAAATTTTGTGAGGTGGTAGGAGAACGCCTTGGGGTGTCCCAAAAAACTCGCCATGTCCGGGAAAATTCGTTAAATGGGTCAAAACTGACCAGTCGTATTTCCCTATATAATCTTTGTATTTTATGGGAAAAACAGAGGGTGATTTCAAAACGGATTTTATGGCACTTACCGTCTTTACACCTGGCTAATTTTGTGCATGCTCTTAGGTAAATGGCTTGACCTTTAGGGAGAACTGCCGGTTTCACTCAAAGCCCTCGACGAGGGCTAAAAAGTGACCGCGAGTGAAATTCTCTTTATATGAGCTATATTACGAAAAAAAATTTCCTCCAACGACCCCCCTTGAAATTTTGTGAGGTGGTAGGAGAACGCCTTGGGGTGTCCCAAAAAACTCGCCATGTCCGGGAAAATTCGTTAAATGGGTCAAAACTGACCAGTCGTATTTCCCTATATAATCTTTGTATTTT
The DNA here is from genome assembly GCF_028476545.2 of Physella acuta. Taxonomy (NCBI): domain Eukaryota; kingdom Metazoa; phylum Mollusca; class Gastropoda; family Physidae; genus Physella; species Physella acuta. Next base: position 985 of record NW_026733868.1, on the reverse strand, counting down.
ATGGGAAAAACAGAGGGTGATTTCAAAACGGATTTTATGGCACTTACCGTCTTTACATCTGGCTAATTTTTTGCATGCTCTTAGGTAAATGGCTTGACCTTTAGGGAGAACTGCCGGTTTCACTCAAAGCCCTCGATGAGGGCTAAAAAATGACCGCGAGTGAAATTCTCTTTATATGAGCTCTATTACGAAAAAAAAATTTCCTCCGACGACCCCCCTTGAAATTTTGTGAGGTGGTAGGAGAACGCCTTGGGGTGTCCCAAAAAACTCGCCATGTCCGGGAAAATTCGTTAAATGGGTCAAAACTGACCAGTCGTATTTCCCTATATAATCTTTGTATTTTATGGGAAAAACAGAGGGTGATTTCAAAACGGATTTTATGGCACTTACCGTCTTTACATCTGGCTAATTTTTTGCATGCTCTTAGGTAAATGGCTTGACCTTTAGGGAGAACTGCCGGTTTCACTCAAAGCCCTCGATGAGGGCTAAAAAATGACCGCGAGTGAAATTCTCTTTATATGAGCTCTATTACGAAAAAAAAATTTCCTCCGACGACCCCCCTTGAAATTTTGTGAGGTGGTAGGAGAACGCCTTGGGGTGTCCCAAAAAACTCGCCATGTCCGGGAAAATTCGTTAAATGGGTCAAAACTGACCAGTCGTATTTCACTATATAATCTTTGTATTTTATGGGAAAAACAGAGGGTGATTTCAAAACGGATTTTATGGCACTTACCGTCTTTACATCTGGCTAATTTTTTGCATGCTCTTAGGTAAATGGCTTGACCTTTAGGGAAAACGGTCAGTTTCACTCAAAGCCCTCGACGAGGGCTAAAAAGTGACCGCGAGTGAAATTCTCTTTATATGAGCTCTATTACGAAAAAAAATTTCCGACGACGACCCCCCTTGAAATTTTGTGAGGTGGTAGGAGAACGCCTCGGGGTGTCACAAAAAACTCGCCATGTCCGGGAAAATTCGTTAAATGGGT
>NW_026733867.1:15000-34907 GCF_028476545.2 Physella acuta | reverse complement strand
ATTTTTTAATGGACTAATACAGGGACCACAGTTGAAGGGAAAAATCCGATTGGTTTGATCAGTGGCGACTGCCTGTCCAACACAGCCGTCATTAGTTGTGAAACGATGCAACTTCTTCCGGACGCTGTCGGTTCCAGGGACTTGTTTCTAGGTACTGTCCCCATTTCCTGTTCGTGCCCAAGACACACGGGGCTGATACAGTAGAGTCCATCTGTTTCAGAGACCTCGGCATATGAAGGGATAGTGTGGTCAGCACAATGCCCAGCCGCCTTTGCTTTCCCTAACGTGAGTCAGGTACCCATCAGAAGTGAGTGGAGTTAGGGGCGTTCTACTGACCTGAACTCGGATATGAACTCGACTTTCGGGTTTGCAGTCTAGCGTTCTAGGTATAGTAAAAATAAAAGATATAAAAATGTGTGCATGACCAATACATTCAGTCATTTGGAAATGTAGTTGGAGTTTATGCCAAATGGCCCAGGAAAAATATATAGAAACTACGCACATTCGCACTGAACTAACGAAAATTGCGTGTTTTGGGAATTAAAAAAGTCCAATGTGATTTTTAAAGATTAATGGCAAGAGGACTTCTTCTAGATATTCTCCTCTTGGTTGAAAGGGGGGGGGGGGGGGCTTTAAACTTTGGGATAAGGAGAGGAAGGGACGGGAGGAACACTGAATGTTTTTAAATGTATAAAATATATAATCTTTCTATTTCGTCAGTCGCGAGGCAGTACTTCCCCCGAGAAATGCCTGAAAGAAACACTGAATGCCTGTATCTATACATACTATACACGTAACTGCATGTGTATTGTTAGTTGTAAACTCTCTCTCTCTCTCTCTCTCTCTCTCTCGCAATATCTTACTCTCTCGTATACGTTCATTTATAGCCCAAGCAAGGCCCAGAAACCAGAACGAAAACTCGTGCATTTGTTGCACTGGTTGGAGTTGTGATCTATAGTAACAGCTGAGCTATGAACTTCGTTTTTTTTTGACACATGCAAATATGAATTCCAAAAACTTGGGCTCCCATATAAAGAAACACACGCATTTAAGATATATCTGTACCATCCAAACCTTATATACAAGATTTAATTAAATTAATATATTTCATTGAAACTAAATTCAGAGATGTTGACCCCCGTGGTATCCTATGGCAAGGAGTTTATTACGGTGGTGATTACCCGGATTTCGCCGATGTTTAACATGGTCATCTCGTCAGAGGACGCCACAACTATCACAATCTCTGAGGGTGGTGGATCCAAATATCCTCCGGTCTTCCTGGCCAAAGCTGGGGATTCTGCTGTTGTGAGTACATCCAAACAGGCATTAGGTTTATCCCTTTTTAATCTACATTCTTACACTTTTCTTTCCATTTTAATCTCTTATTTACTTACTCTATTTCTCTTTAACGCTTTCTGCTTTCTTGCTCTATTCGCCTTCTCTCAATGCTCTTGTCTCCCAGTTTCTTCCTGTATGAATCTATTCGAGCCGGACGTTTTCCCGAAAGACACTTGCCCGAATGCTGTTTGCCCGAAGTGGCATTCGGGCATTTGTGTCCTTTTGGGAAATCGGCCTTCGGGCAAATAACTTTTGGGAATTTGTCGTACAACTCAGGTTATTTTACTCTCACCTTTTAACGCTTTGCCTACTACTTGACTTTCAGATACGGAATATACACTAATACCTAGAAATTTAGAATTTATATATATATATATATATATATATATATATATATATATATATATATATATATATATATATATATATATATATACATACATATATATACACACACACACACACACACACACACATATATATATATATATATATATATATATATATATATATATATATATATATATATATATATATATATATATATATAATATATTTGTCTCTTTAAATATATATATATATATATATATATATATATATATATATATATATATATATATATATATATATATATATATATATATATATATATATATACATCTAATATATAAAGCTCAATTCTGTATGTAAAAATAAATATGTTTGTCGTTGACATACTTCGATGGATTAAAGTGTTATACTATTATCGTGCGCATTTGTCTAAATTTATGAGTTAAAAAATTACTATTGAAAGTGTTGGGAAATAATTTTCATTTTTCAAACTGATAGTAATAGTAATAATTGTCGGCATGTTCATTAAACACAATTTAATGAAAAAATAACAAAAATTCTAATTATGTCTGAAAATTATTTATATTTAGTCCTTTAGCACTTACTTCCCTTTGATAAATTAGGAAAACATAATTACTCCCCTTTATAAAACATTGCATTAGTGGAAAAGAATTTACTTTTTATTACTTTGTTTTGGTGTTGGGGAAAAAAATAATTACATAATTAGCGGGGATTGATCAAGTGCAAATGTTGTAGGTATTTTACGAATAAGCTTGGAGTATTATAATTGTTCATTTGGTTTGGTTTGGCACCTACGTTCGTTTAAGTGCAAAAAGACTATGAATAAGTTGGGGTACTATAGTCGATTATTTAGCTTTTTTCGTTTTCGTTTGTATATATATATACATCTAATATATAAAGCTCAATTCTGTATGTAAAAATAAATATGTTTGTCGTTGACATACTTCGATGGATTAAAGTGTTATACTATTATCGTGCGCATTTGTCTAAATTTATGAGTTAAAAAATTACTATTGAAAGTGTTGGGAAATAATTTTCATTTTTCAAACTGATAGTAATAGTAATAATTGTCGGCATGTTCATTAAACACAATTTAATGAAAAAATAACAAAAATTCTAATTATGTCTGAAAATTATTTATATTTAGTCCTTTAGCACTTACTTCCCTTTGATAAATTAGGAAAACATAATTACTCCCCTTTATAAAACATTGCATTAGTGGAAAAGAATTTACTTTTTATTACTTTGTTTTGGTGTTGGGGAAAAAAATAATTACATAATTAGCGGGGATTGATCAAGTGCAAATGTTGTAGGTATTTTACGAATAAGCTTGGAGTATTATAATTGTTCATTTGGTTTGGTTTGGCACCTACGTTCGTTTAAGTGCAAAAAGACTATGAATAAGTTGGGGTACTATAGTCGATTATTTAGCTTTTTTCGTTTTCGTTTGTGTTTTTTTCTTTATATATATATATATATATATATATATATATATATATATATATATATATATATATATATATATATATATATATATATATATATATATATATATATATATATATATAAAAAACTTTAATATGTAAGCTATTATAGAGGGTAGTGGGGTAGTAATCCTATCACTCTTAACACAACTCTCCTTGCTTGTAGCACCAATACCCCAATATCATAGACTTTATTCATCATCAGCTCCCCTTTCAAGATTCGCGCGCCTTCAGTAGTAATAAACCCATACAGGCTTTCTTCTTTCAAGCAAGCGCTTGCCGATATCCCAGTCAACGTAGAGTTATAGAGGCGGAAGGAGACGGCTCCTTAAGCAATCTGGTTGCTAATAATTTGTTTTATGACAGCTATATATGGAGGTGAGTAGGAGAGGAGCTGGAGGTGTGAGGATCAGTGAGGTGGGTCTGTGAGGTAGAGAGGTGGGATAATAAGGTAGAGAGGTGGGTCAGTGAGGTAGAGAGGTTGGATAGTGAGGTAGAGAGGTGTCTGACGGTGTGTTTCGCGAGTGGTGAAAATTTGTTTAAAATGTGGCTAATGAGATGGGTTTGGGGCGGTGTGGTTCGTAGTTTATATATATATATATATATATATATATATATATATATATATATATGTATATATATATATATATATATATATATATATATATAAAAACTTAATAACTATATTTACATAAACACACACACACACATATATATATATATATATATATATATATATATATATATATATATATATATATATATATATATATATCTTGTTTCTAACCATAGAACTTATATATTATGTAGCACACCATTTTCAAAACAAATGACACCCAATAATTATTTTGTTGCGGTTGTAAGAAGAGAAGATTTAATGTTTTTACGTTTCGATAACACAGAACTAAATGAGTAAGTATATTTTTAAATCGAATCCTATTTGAACCAGATTCCATTAAATGATATAAATTAATTAATTAAATAAGTTAAATAAAAAAATAAAAAAAAGAAAATAAATTAAAAATAAATAAATGAATAAATAAATAAATATATAATTAGATAACAAACAAACAAACAAACAGACAAACAGACAAACAGACAAACAGACAGACCGACCGACAGACCGACAGACCGACAGACCGACAGACCGACAGACCGACAGACCGACAGACCGACAGACCGACAGACCGACAGACCGACAGACCGACAGACAGACCGACAGACAGACCGACAGACAGACCGACAGACAGACAGACAGACAGACAGACAGACAGACAGACAGACAGACAGACAGACAGACAGACAGACAGACAGACAGACAGACAGACAGACAGACAGACAGACAGACAGACAGACAGACAGACAGACAGACAGACAGACAGACAGACAGACAGACAGACAGACAGACAGACAGACAGACAGACAGACAGACAGACAGACAGACAGACAGACAGACAGACAGACACAGACAGACAGACAGACAGACAGACAGACAGACAGACAGACAGACAGACAGACAGACAGACAGACAGACAGACAGACAGACAGACAGACAGACAGACAGACAGACAGACAGACAGACAGACAGACAGACAGACAGACAGACAGACAGACAGACAGACAGACAGACAGACAGACAGACAGACAGACAGACAGACAGACAGACAGACAGACAGACAGACAGACAGACAGACAGACAGACAGACAGACAGACAGACAGACAGACAGACAGACAGACAGACAGACAGACAGACAGACAGACAGACAGACAGACAGACAGACAGACAGACAGACAGACAGACAGACAGACAGACAGACAGACAGACAGACAGACAGACAGACAGACAGACAGACAGACAGACAGACAGACAGACAGACAGACAGACAGACAGACAGACAGACAGACAGACAGACAGACAGACAGACAGACAGACAGACAGACAGACAGACAGACAGACAGACAGACAGACAGACAGACAGACAGACAGACAGACAAAATCAATAAAATCAACAAAATCAACAAAATCAACAAAATCAACAAAAGCAACAAAATCAACAAAATCAACAAAATCAACACAATCAACACAATCAACAAAATAAACAAAATAAACAAAATAAACAAAATAAACAAAATAAACAAAATAAACAAAATAAACAAAATAAACAAAATAAACAAAATAAACAAAATAAACAAAATAAACAAAATAAACAAAATAAACAAAATAAACAAAATAAACAAAATAAACAAAATAAACAAAATAAACAAAATAAACCGGCCAAAGCCAGAATTAAATACATGATAAAATGAAATTAATTTTCTATACTAAATAAAGTTCCCTTTTCAAACCTGACGGTCTATGGGGCAAGAGAAGTAGAGTTTACTTGTTTCTGTGACCTCGGCATATGAAGAGATAGTATGGTCAGCACTATGCTCAGCCGCCTTTACTTTCCCTAACGTGAGTTAGGTACCCATCAGAGTTGGGTGGACTCAGGGAAGGTCTACTGACTTGAACCCGGATTCAAACTCGAGACTTACGGGTTAGCAGTCCAGCTCTCTAACGCTAGATAGTTTTAGTAGCGCCATATTAATTAAAGATAAATTAGATCAACAAATGAAATGTCTTTAAGGTAAAAAAATTAATAGAAAAAAATTGACATATTTAATGTTATACTTATCTTGTTATGAAAACACTGTTCATGGTTTTTTTAAAATGGCTCAATTGTTATCATGGATGCTTAGTAGGATGGAATTTCAGGGAGGGCAGACAGATAGGAGGAAGGTGTAGGTAATTTCCTAGTAAGTTGAGGTTTGTTGCAATACATGTACAATCTCACAAAAAAGTCGAAGTTCATTTATAGGCTAATTCTCTCAATGGCTTGCCCGACAATACCACGACGCTAGTAGTGTAATAATTACGGATGGGCCCTATTCGACCCCCCCCCTGAATGCCACTGTCTGTACAGTAAGAAAGGACTGGGGGCCTTTTGTGGAACTTTTAATTTTTCTAGAGTAGAAAAGTAACGGTATTTCAATTTTCTTTTTAAAATTATCAACATAAAACAAATATTAAAATTCCAATTTAATTTTTTTTTAAAAGGGAAAAGGGCCCCTATTTGCCACGGGCCTTATGCCTTGCTTACGCTAGCTTTACGGTGGCTACGCCACTGACACAAACACACACACACATAGACACAGGCACACACGCAATCACACACAGACACACGCACGTATACCCAGAAACACGCACACACAGACCCACAGACCCACACACGCACACACATATAAGCACTTTAAACCTCAACCACACTGCACTGCTCACCAAAAACACATTGCCCTCGACATACACACACACACACACGCACACACACACACAGACACACTAAAAACCACACCTTATCAACTTTCAGGACGACCATCACCCCTGTGCACGGCGCTGATTACGTCGTGGTCAACAGGAACATCACCCAAGGCTCACACAATCTGTACGGAGTGAAAGCCGTCTATTTTGGCTGTTACATTTACGGACTGGCTAGGTACTACAGCTACATGAACCCTGCGGGGTACATTTCGGCGGAGATCAACAAGGTGTGCTGATGGTGGTTAGCTTTGTAATTTTTGTAATACTCTCGTAAAGGTGTAGGTGTAGGTGTAGGTGTAGGTGGAGGTGGAGGTGGAGGTGTAGAACTAGATGTATATGTAGATGACGTAGATGATGATGTAGATGATGTAGATGATGATGTAGATGATGTAGATGATGTAGATGATGTAGATGATGAAGATGATGTAGATGATGATGAAGATGAAGTAAATGATGCTGTAGATGATGTAGATGATGATTGATGATGTAGATGATGATGTAGATGATGTAGATGATGATTGATGATGTAGATGATGATGTAGATGATGTAGATGATGATGTAGATGATGAAGATGATGTAGATGATGATGTAGATGATGTAAATGATGATTGATGATGTAGATGATGATGTAGATGATGTAGATGATATAGATGATGTAGATGATGTTGATGATGATGTAGATGATAATGTAGATGATGTAGATGATGATGTAGATGATGTAGATGATGATTGATAATGTAGATGATGATGTAGATGATGTAGATGATGATGTAGATGATGTAGATGATGATGTAGATGATGTAGATGATGATGTAGATGATGTAGATGATGTAGATGATGTAGATGATGTAGATGATGTAGATGATGTAGATGATGATGTAGATGATGTAGATGATGATTGATGATGTAGATGATGATGTAGATGATGTAGATGATATAGATGATGTAGATGATGTAGATGATGTAGATGATGATTGATGATGTAGATGATGATGTAGATAATGTAGATGATGATGTAGATGATGTAGATGATTTAGATGATGTAGATGATGATGTAGATGATGTAAATGATGTAGATGATATAGATGAAGTATATGATGTAGATGATGTAGATGATGATGTAGATGATGATGTAGATGATGATGTAGATGATGTAGATGATGAAGAAGATGATGATGTAGATGATGTAGATGATGATGTAGATGATGATGTAGATGATGTAGATGATGATGTAGATGATGTAGATGATGTAGATGATGACTTAGATGATGATGTAGATGATGTAGATGATGATGAAGATGATGATGTAGATGATGTAGATGTATATGTGGATTTGGATTTTGGATATGGAAGTGGATGTGAATGTGGGTGTGGGTGTGGGTGTGGGTGTGGGTGTAGATGTAGGTGTAGGTGTAGATGTAGATGTAGATGTAGATGTAGACGTAGACGTAGATGTAGACGTAGACGTAGACGTAGATGTAGATGTAGATGTAGACGTGGACGTAGATGTAGACGTAGACGTAGACGTATACGTAGACGTAGATGTAGATGTAGATGTAGATGTAGATGTAGATGTAGATGTAGATGTAGATGTAGATGTAGATGTAGATGTAGATGTAGATGTAGATGTAGATGTAGATGTAGATGTAGATGTAGATGTAAATGTAGATGTAGATGTAGATGTAGATGTAGATGTAGATGTAGATGTAGATGTAGATGTAGATGTAGATGTAGATGTAGATGTAGATGTAGATGTAGATGTAGATGTAGATGTAGATGTAGATGTAGATGTAGATGTAGATGTAGATGTAGATGTAGATGTAGATGTAGATGTAGATGTAGATGTAGATGTAGATGTAGATGTAGATGTAGATGTAGATGTAGATGTAGATGTAGATGTAGATGTAGATGTAGATGTAGATGTAGATGTAGATGTAGATGTAGATGTAGATGTAGATGTAGATGTAGATGTAGATGTAGATGTAGATGTAGATGTAGATGTAGATGTAGATGTAGATGTAGATGTAGATGTAGATGTAGATGTAGATGTAGATGTAGATGTAGATGTAGATGTAGATGTAGATGTAGATATTTTTTTTCAAAAGAACTCTCATACTTTGTTGCCTATTACACTCTTATCACCGATAATGTACAATGTAGCATAAACATTAATGTTCACGAGTGTAAAAGTAAAAAGTTGCATGGATTTTTCCTCCTATTTTGATAAGAAATGCGTGCCGAATTATGAAATGCAACCAGGGGACTTAACCGACAACGATTGTGACGGGTTAATAGATGAAGAGGTTGTCAACGGTCGAGGTGAGCTCCCTTTCCTTCCCTTTGTTTTGTTTGCTTGTATAACTGTTCGTGCCACTGTGGCTTCAGACCGATAGACCCCTCTTTTCCTCTAGCCTGATTCAGGATTTAAAAGTCTGATAAAATAGTTACCATCCACAGGTCTAGCAACATAGAGTTACCATCCACAGGTCTAGCAACATAGAGTTACCACCCACAGGTCTAGCAACATAGAGTTACCATCCACAGGTCTAGCAACATAGAGTTACCATCCACAGGTCTAGCAACATAGAGTTACCATCCACAGGTCTAGCAACATAGAGTTACCACCCACAGGTCTCAGGCTAGCAACATAGAGTTACCATCCACAGGTTTGACGGCTAGCAACATAGTGTTACCATCCACAGGTCTAGCAACATAGAGTTACCATTCACAGCATTGGTGTCACCCCTAAAAAGTGTCTCCGGTGCGGTCCGCTCCCCCACCCCAGCCCTTGCTACGCCTCTGATAATAATACGTTTTCACTTGTTACTTGGCAGATGATGACAACGACAAACGGATAGATGAGGACGTGGGTAAACCACCTAGAAGTAGGTCCACACAATAGGTCCACATAATAGGTCCACATAATAGGTCCACACAATAGGTCCACACAATAGGTCAACATAATAGGTCCACACGTTCAAACAATAGGTCCACATAATAGGTCCACACAATAGGTCTACACAATAGGTCCACACAATAGTTCCACACAACTGGTCCACATAATTGGTCCACATAATAGGTCCACATAATAGGTGCACACAATAGGTCAACACAATAGGTCCACAAATTAGGTCCACACAATAGGTCCTCACAATAGTTCCACACAACTGGTCCACATAATTGGTCTACACAATAGGTCAACACAATAGGTCCATACAAAAAGTCCACTCTCACTATCTCTCTCTCTCTCTCTCTCTCTCTCTCTCTCTCTCTGTATATATATATATATATATATATATATATATATATATATATATATATATATATATATATATATATATATGTATATATATATATATATATATATATTGGATCAGTGTGTGAAATGAGTACTGTGATTTACTGATACGAGTAACTTTGAACTCCTAGCTGACGGACAATGGAGTCACTGGAGTGAGTGGGAGTGTGTACTGGAGTGTGGCAAATACGGACACACACGCAGAAGGTAATGACCAGACGGAGCGAATCTATTTCAATTATGTTTTTCTATAGTGTTAATGACATGTGGACCATTTCCTCTAAGTTTACACAGCGTTTCTGTGTTTACTTCATCTCAAAAATGAGGAGAACAGCTTGAGAGTGATTTGTTTAACCTAAGATGAAATGTTTGACAATAAAATCCACATTAAAATTTTTGTCAAGAACTTTTTGTTTCGTAGCGTCGGTTTATTCGAATCTCTGTTTCATAATTGATTTCTCACTTCAACAGTTAGGGACAATTGAGAATTGAGTGCCATTAATCTCGCACGCACATTCAAGAGTTGATTGTATTGGGTACCACGTCATAGTTGATTGTATTAGATAGATGTCACGTCATAGTTGATTGTTTTAGATAGATATGACGTCAAATATGATTGTATTAGATAAATGTTACGTCATAGTTTATTGTATTAGATAGATGTCACGATTGAGACTCTCGAATGACGTGCCCTTCTTAAACATGCCCGTAAGGATCTATGCAAGCGACGAAAACCGAAACACATATTCTGTGGTAAAATGCAACGAAAACGAGTATTGAAGATGAACAAATTTCAACAAAATACCGCGATTTTAAACTCATTGTTTTTTTTTTACTTGTGCGCGATAACCCACCTCCAACTTTTTAATTTTACTTGTGTAGTGGGTGCGACAACCCACCTTAATTTTTTTTACTCATGTAGGGGGTGCGACAACCCACCTTAATTTTTTTTACTCATGTAGGGGGTGCGACAACCCACCTTCAACTTTTTCTTTTACTTGTGTAGGGCGTGCGACAACCCACCTCCAACTTTTTTTTTTACTTGTGTAGGGCGTGCGACAACCCACCTCCAACTAACGACGGAGACAATTGCGAGGGAGAATCTTTCCTTCGCAAAGATTCCAACTGCGGCAAGAATCTCACCTGCCCTTCAGGTATCTCTCAGTCTCTCTGTCTCTCTAGTCTCTCTCAGTCTCTCTAGTCTCTATCAGTCTCTCTCCAAGTCTTTTTTTCTTTTCAATCTTCTTCTATGTTTGGGGTAGGGGCAGATAATTTAGATTTAAAAAGGGGAGGTAATAACAATTTCTGCCATAACTATTCATTGTTGTCTGTAAACTGTCGTCACGGACGGCTACTTTCGCTTAGTTTGCGGGAGGAGTGGGGGTGGGGAGGGAGGGTGAGGATAATCGTCTGTACTAGCTACTGATAGTGTTTTAAAGCAAAATATTTTCAGTCGCAGCATTGGTTGTGAATTATGAATTACTGAAAAGTAGAAAATAAAACAACTAAACAGCGGCGTATACTTACGGCGCGGGTCAGCTCGTATATATATATATATATATATATATATATATATATATATATATATATATATATATATATATATATATATATGAGTTGCATACCCGTGCTCCGCCACGGTGAACCAAAAAAAAAAAAGCAAAAACACAAACTCAAAAGAAAACGTAAACGAAAAGAAAAATACAAAAGAAAACGCAAAGAGAAAAAGACAAATTCAAACGCAAAAAAAAAAAAAAACACACAACGAGAACGCAAACACAAACACTAAGGTTACACGCAAACGCAAAAGCAAACCTAAAGGCAAACAAAAACTCATAACATTAACACAGACTTTATAACGAAGCATCCGAAAATTGCTTTATATAACTTAGTCCATGGGTCCTCACATTTTGAATCCAGACTGCGGCTTTCATCGTTGGTTCTGGGGCTGCACGAGGTCGTGTGAGAACTGTGATGGGGACTGTGACAAGTTTACCGGGACCTGTGCCAAGTGTAAGACGGGATATGGATCGCCAGAACTCTCGTGCAGCCAGTGTGAGTAGTGTTGTATCGTCAGAGCTATCGTGCATTCAGTGTGAGTAGTGTTGTATCGTCAGAACTCACGTGCACTCAGTGTGAGTAGTGACAGAACTCTCGTGCAGCCAGTGTGAGTAGTGTTGTCACATTTTTGTCACATAGATTACATACCGATGCCAATCCGTTGCTCTGTAAATGTTGGTGTGTTTAGGTCTTCAGTCATTTGACTGCTATTCCGAAAGTCTAGAGTTCGATTCCAGGTTCAAGCCAGTAGAATGTCCCCGAGTCTACCCAGCTGTGATAGGTACATAACTCACGTTGGGGAAAGTAAAGGCGGCTGGGCATAGTACTGACCACATTATCCCTTCATCTGCCGAGAACTCTACTGGATTCTAAAGAGGAATCTTTACTACTTTATATCTTCAGTCCTACTAAATTTATACCCCCTCATTATTTTCAGGAAAATATATTATATAGTAATTATTAAACGAGTATAAAAACATTAAAAATAATAAAATGCTGTAAAAGGGATAAAATCAAACCACAAATTCTTTTGTTTTAAATAAAAGTAAGTACGCTGATAGTAGGTATAGATTAGTAGCTTTAGACAGAGGCGTAGCGAGGGGGGAGGGGAGGGGGTGCGGACCGCACCGGGTGACACCCGACCTCGCTACGCCACTGGCTTTAGATATCGTTTCTATCTTATGCAGATGATATATTTAAAGAATGTCACTGTACCATAATTTTAAAACTATTTAACAATACGTGTACTCTCTTATGTTGCCTAGTTTGCCCAGCATACACATTTGGCGCCAACTGTTTGGGGAGGTGCATGGAGAAATGTGGGACTGAATGTTTGGATAAATTTTTAGGAACTTGCCCACGTGAGTGAAATAAGGCATTGTTTTTTTTTACAAGCTGTTATTTAATTTGCTTCCTCGTGCGTTAGTTTTTTTCTATCGTGCTTTGTTACGGATCCAAACAGGCGAGCAAAATGTTGACCACTTATTTGAAACAAAACATGTTTTCTAACGCAATTTATGAAACGTTTCTTGACTTTATGTTTAGCAGTTTATAGTTCAGTACACGTTTAAGTTAGCTTCGTACTTAATCGATGATTCAAAAGTTAAAATTTTTTTTTGAAAATTTAAAAAAATAAATTTATGTAACTTTGACATTTTTCGATCAAAATAATTACTTTTTTAAAAAGTTTATTAATCATAATGAATTCAAATTTAAAAATAAAAAAAAATGTGAATGTTGAAAATAAATATTTAAAAAAAAATTCTGCAGCCAGCGAAGTCAATAACAGAAAGTATCTATGGTGGCTGACGTTACTCATTCCGATTGTCGGATTTTTCCTGTATATCGTAAGGTATATTAATGGTTCACACGTTAAAGTATTCATACGACACTCACACACACACAACTTTACACACACAACCACATACACACCTATTCACCCGCACTATATTTCAAAAAGGGTCGCACGACCACACCTATTACCCCACACTAGAAAATTGCCTGTCTGGTAATAAGTATTTGCAATTTAAAAAAAAAATCCAATTAGAAATTATAGTCGCTATAAAGTCATTAAATAAATGAACCTTAAGGTTACTATTTTTTATAACATAGCTTATCATATGTAAGGAAATGAACTAAACGGTTTCTAGCTACACTTGCACGCACTTTAATACATACACTCTCTAAAACATGCATGCCATACATACATACATACACATATACTCATATAGACATAAACTATCGGGATACAAACCCCGGCTTAACGCTACTACACCTCACCCGACTAGAACCCCCGAACTTTTGCTACTACTCCCGGGGCCAATGTTAGCTCCCCCCCCTTCCACCAGGCTAGTGTCACACCCCCACCCTCGGGCAAGTACTGCTACCCCGGCCTAAGTTTCAAAAAGAAATACTAGTTTTTACGTTACCGTCTAGATCAGGGGTCTCCAAACTTTTCAATCCGAGGGCCGCATTAACTATCAAATTTTAGTTCGGTGGCCAGGTTCTTTTAGGCATGCACTTGATTTTTCTGGGCAAAGTTCCTCAGCCATCACCAACAAACGTTTTTTTTTTTCGTGGACAAAAAAGATTTCCGAGAGGACATCGCGGGCCGCATCCGGCCCGCGGGCCGTAGTTTGGAGACCCCTGATCTAGATATTTCAACCCTCACCCTGCTATGTAAGTGCCGGTATCGTGTTTACAATTTCTTTTCTTTGGCTGTAGTTTAAAGCCCGTAGACGCAATCTGTGAGGAAGAAGAAGGCTACTATCCGTTTGACATCACTGAGGCAGCAGCGCCTACCATTGAGCTCCACATGTAACTGTTGAGTTCCATCGTCTCGTAACACAACATACAGTCACTAGAGACCTCGAGAAGTTACGCTGGATTTCGTTTTACAAGTCTATGTCATTGTGTATATACATATATATAAATTATAAATTATATATTTACACACACACACACACACACATATATATATATATATATATATATATATATATATATATATATATATATATATATATATATATGTATATATATGTATATACTTTAATTCACATTTTTTTATATACAGTTACTTCTTCCTGGTGTTATTACGTTTTTAAATTTGTATCATTAAAATATGCTGTAGGTTACAACATTGAATAAAGTAAATTTTACATGCAAAATCGGTTCAGATGGTTTCATTATTAATGCTTTTATATATATATATATATATATATATATATATATATATATATATATATATATATATATATATATATATATATATATATATATATGTGTGTGTGTATCTTTTTATGTAGGTGTAACTCAGAAACACACTCAAGTTCACGCGCACGCAAGCTTGCAACTAAGCACGCACGCTCTCACAAACACATACACACTGTAAGATTTACACTATAATCAAGGGTCATTAGGCATCATTCGTCAACAGAACTGGTCATTTTAAATGTACAAGTGTCGATCATACTTCAAGTTGGAGGGGGTGTGCTATTTATACTTTTTTGTATTTGAATTTTGTTATATATTGCGATAAATATATATTTTCTATTACTAGTTTTACGGTTATGTTTTGTATTGTCCTGAGTATTATTTTATTATTTTGTATTTTATTAGGAGTTCTCGTTTTTTATGGACTATTTGTTTCATGCTTAATATAAATATGGGTTATCTTTGGTCTTAAGCTGGAATTCCAGACATTTCTGGGTGTGTGGTCAAGCCGAAGTTTGATGTATGCTAAAAACGGATTTTTGTTAAACCCTTTATTGTGCTCAAGTAGTTATGTATACAATTTATATCTTGTAAAATATTAGCATCATTATTGTTTTGTTATATATTTCTCTGTTATTGAGGCAAGTTTCCCTGTTCTTGAGGCCAGTTTTCTCGAGACCAGTTTTCTTGAGGCCAGTTTACGTTTTCTATAGGCTAGTTTCTCTGTTTTTGATGCCAGTTTCCCTGTTCTTGAGGCCAATTTTCTAGCACCCTAACCCTAGGGTTTACATCAATCAAGCCCATTCAATAGAGAACATGTAATCTTATTATATTTCACGCAACATTCCAAAAAATGGGTGAAGGTTTCATAGTATGTGTGTGTATGTGTATGTGTATGTGTATGTGTATGTGTATGTGTATGTGTATGTGTATGTGTATGTGTATGTGTATGTGTATGTGTATGTGTATGTGTATGTGTATGTGTATGTGTATGTGTATGTGTATGTGTATGTGTATGTGTATGTGTATGTGTATGTGTATGTGTATGTGTATGTGTATGTGTATGTGTATGTGTATGTGTATGTGTATGTGTATGTGTATGTGTATGTGTATGTGTATGTGTATGTGTATGTGTATGTGTATGTGTATGTGTATGTGTATGTGTATGTGTATGTGTATGTGTATGTGTATGTGTATGTGTATGTGTATGTGTATGTGTATGTGTATGTGTATGTGTATGTGTATGTGTATGTGTATGTGTATGTGTATGTGTATGTGTATGTGTATGTGTATGTGTATGTGTATGTGTATGTGTATGTGTATGTGTATGTGTATGTGTATGTGTATGTGTATGTGTATGTGTATGTGTATGTGTATGTGTATGTGTATGTGTATGTGTATGTGTATGTGTATGTGTATGTGTATGTGTATGTGTATGTGTATGTGTATGTGTATGTGTATGTGTATGTGTATGTGTATGTGTATGTGTATGTGTATGTGTATGTGTATGTGTATGTGTATGTGTATGTGTATGTGTATGTGTATGTGTATGTGTGTGTGTGTGTGTGTGTGTGTGTGTGTCACTAGCCAAGCTCACTAAAGCTAGGTGGATTTAAGGGATCCTATTTATTCGCATACTTGATGTCAAATCTAACAACGACATCAAATCTTAGTAGAAGCAGTATACGCCTCAAGCCACGGGCCATGAGAGGGACGAGGGGCCCGCAATCTCAAGCACAAAATAACAAAGAAGGACCCACATTCTCTAGCTAGGGCGCATAGAAGGTATATGGTCTCAGGAGGCCCACCATCTCTAGCAACAGCCCTTCTAAGCTTAAGGACTGTGGGTAAAGTTAAAGAAGAAAGACTAAAAAGATTATACACGGGCGCACAAAATGGTCGCTATTTTTGTGATCGGGAAAATCTTTCTAGTACCGAAAAACACCATTGAACATAGGAGAGAAAAAAAATGCGAACGAAATAGCAAAACAAATCGAAACCTTATAGAGTCTAGGTGTCTATCTTCTTGAATTCTTTGCTTATGTAACATGGATTATCCTGTTCGTCTCTGTAAAGGCAACCACTATATTTACATTGTTTTAATATCCTGTGGTTTCATACAATATACGTTATCTTAGGTCTAGTTCTGATTAATACTCGTTGTTGATGCGACAGTAACTAGATCTAATAATAAACCTTATTTAGCTTATAAGAAGTTAACCGTAAGTAGATAATCATAGGAATACAGACTGTAAAAATAGAAACAATATTTGCTAGATTTGTCACCAAACTCAATAACCCAAATCTTGACACTCTAGTCGTGGCCCCAGTTTTTGCCAAATCATAGCTTTACACTTTTGATTTGCCCGAATCCTTACTCTCATCAATAGGATAAGCTAGTAAGGATTAGACCTTGTGTTTTTTTTTAGCCCAGTTGCTAGAGTTAAACATATTACTAATTATGGATATTATCAAGATACCGATTAGGGACAGGGGTCAAAATTAACTTAATCTTCAGCAGTAAAAACAGATTTATTATCATTTTTAAAAATCAAAGTAAGGATTGGGGCTGGTGTTCTTTTTAGCATAGTAACAGGGTGTTACTAATTAGGGTTATTATTAAGTTAGCAGCTAGGGACAAATTCAGCCTAAGCTTCAGCAGTAAAAAAAACTGATTTATTATCATTTTAAAAAAATTATTAGTTTTGAATTTCAAAGGTCGCAAGGGACACATTTATTTTAAGATTCAGCAGTAAAAAATTGATTTATTATCATTAAAAAAAAATTATTACATGTGAATTTCAAAGGTAACCAAGTTGTATCCGAGAACACATTTTTGGTTATATACATTATATACACACATTTATATTAAGGTCAAAACCCGAAGTCAACCATCTCACCAGGGGCGTAGCGAGGGGGGGGGGCGGGGGGTGCGGACCGCACCGGGTGACACCATTTAGGGGGGTGACACCAAGGCAAAAAATAGCAAAATATATAGAGAAAAACTTGATGGGGGGTGCAAATCGAAAACTTGAGGAGGGGGGTGCAAATCGAAAATCTGAAGGGGGTTTGTCCCCGGGAAGGGTCGCAACGCCTCTGGGGGGGGGTGACACCATTAAGTGCCGCACCGGGTGACACCCGACCTCGCTACGCCACTGCATCTCACGCATTGGTTAATATCAATTCCAATTTATTGGCACAAAGATTTCGACAAACTGGCTAGGGGCGACCGGCCAAAGCCCGAATTAAATACATGATAATTATTTTTCTATTCTAAATAAAGTTTCCCTTTGAAACCTGACGGTATATGGAGCAAGTGAAGTAGAGTTCACTTGTTTCTGTGACCTCGGCATATAAAGAGATAGTGTGGTCAGCAATATGCCCAGCCACCTTTACTTTCCTTAACGTGAGTTAGGTACCCATCAGAGTTGGGTGGACTCAGGGAAGGTCCACTGCATTGAACCCGGATTCAAACTCGAGACTTACGGGTTAGCAGTCCAGCTCTCTACCGCTAGACCACTCCGTAAATATTCTATACTATAAATGTTTAATCCTTATTATCATTTGTTATAAGAAGTAGAGCTTTTATGAATTTTGAAGTATATAGTAATTTTTTTTTACACTTGCAGCGATGTGCTGTGCGAATGTAGCCTTGACCGCTGGTCAGTGTGGATAAGTAGTGATCTTTGATCAATGTCCACGGATGCTAAGGTGAGCATTTTTTTTCGTGCAGGATGGAAAACTCACTATTGGGATGCAGTTCTATGAGTAGCACCGTGTTCTGTTCCTAGCTTGTAGAAATTATGACAACTGCGTTTCGGGTACCACCGCGACCTCTATCAAAATCGAACACAACAATCTCCAATTTCCGCTATTCGGAATTTCGATTCTGACTTTTTTAGTGTCTTGATCAAGTTTAAGCTCTTCGGATACTGGTCAAGCGAGCCAAGTGCATTCGGGCTTTGACCAAGCGGGCTGGTAAAGCTCATTATTGCTCACGAACGCACGCACGCGCGCACACACACACATATATATATATATATATATATATATATATATATATATATATATATATATATATATATATATTAATATATATGTGTATGTTTATTTATATAGCTGTCGCAAATGTCTAACTTCATCATCTGTCTGGCCATCGGAATAATTCTGGTACCGATAGAGAAGGTTGCGGGTAAGTTTTTAGAAAATAGAAGTGTGTGGTGTTCGTGTCGCTAAATATATTGACAATTTGTTCAGTTAACGCAACTTTAACTCCTAGATATCGTTTCGACTCAACGACACCAAAAAAACAGCAATAGAAAAATATTTTTATTGATTAAAAAATTAAAATTAGAATTTAAAAAAGGGGTTTAAAAAACAAAGAAAAACGAGTCATTACACAATTAAATTATTTTTCGCGTATTCCAAAACATCTTTGTTAACGTTTTAAAAATTCTAGTTTTTCTATTCATCATTATACTAAACCCAACTTTTCAAAAACAACAAACAAGAAGTAGATATTACACACAACACATCCTGAATACACAATCACAAATGAGGCTTGTAAGTCTCGGTTTCTCTCGCATAAAATTCGAAATCTCGTCAGCCAGGGAGAGAGGTTTAAATTTTCAAACAAAATAATTTTTTTTTTACCATGATTCTCATTTAAGATTTTAAGTAACTTAACTGTAGCAGGGTAACTTTTCTATTTTTTTTTTACCGATTGAATAAAAAAAAATGTTTAAGATATACTAGCAGGCAAATACGAGAGCGGGAAGATGGTGACCTACTTACAAGCCCTATAGCCGACAGCAGATGATTGAACTTAAAATTTTTTTTATTACATTAAAAACCATTGAATAAACCCTTACTAAATACAACAAAATAAAATAAAATAAAATGCTCGAATGTATTTTTTAAGGTGTGAGTACCACATTGGGTACACACTTTCTGATTGCATTGCCGCCTCCATCCGTCTTCGGACCACGTGCCAAGTGGGAGATCTCGTTTTTTCTTTTCACTCTCTCTGTCAAGGATGTTGAGGTATGGACGACTTAGATCCGTTCACTATTAAATAGAGGGTTTAGAACGGGGGTTATCCATAAATGACGTCACCTTTTTGAACGATTTTTACCTCCCCAAATCCCAATCGTTACCAACCGTCACAAAAAGTCACCCACCCGCCTTAAAATTACGTCACATCTCAGTCTGCAACCAATAAAAATTGCAGTTTAATTTTTAAAAAAAATCGATTTATTTCTAAAATACTGACTGAGCGCGATCAATGTAAAGTAATATTA
>NW_026733867.1:0-10000 GCF_028476545.2 Physella acuta | reverse complement strand
TTATTTAAAATAAAAATATACGTACTTAAAGGTCCATTTATTGAAGAAATTTTAATTCTGTGTATGCGATATTTCCAACTGGATTGTGATATATTTAAAATGTCTACGTATGCTACTATAAAAATGTATATAGACACACAATAAGAATATTTACACTTTTATTTTATATTAAACACCTTCTGCTTCATACAATAACTAAAGTGTATCCAAGAAATAATCAAAACGATTGGCTAGATTTTAACAATAAAATATTTTTTCAAAAAAAGTTTTCTTTTAAAAAAGCTTATTATACTGTGGTTATTATTTAGTAAAAACTATAGCTATACACGCAACAGTTATATTTTTACACCATCCTTAGCTAAATTAGATTGCTTTTGAATAATTATACAATGAAAAAATGACTAATTAAAAAAAGTTTAATTAATTGAAGAAATTATTATTGAAATGTTTTTACAAATGAATAGAGAAAAAAGAACTACCCCACTGAAATTGGAATTTGTTTTTGTCTTTTATGGATTAATTAAATTTCTTATGTCAATGTTCGGGTCTATTATATTGATATATTTTCCATGGTTTTAAAAGCTGACCTCTGTAATTCCATTGCACGCGCTGAATTTAAAGGTCTTAACAAGGCCTGTGTGAAGTGATAAATTTCACGGCCTAGCCTGACAAGAACCATCGACATTTACTGGAAAGTGTTTATCATATATAAACAATTGCATAGATGGTAATGTTTGCATGTAGAGGTACACAATGATCTTGTGCAATTCTCGTCCCCCTCAACAAAATGTGTATGCACACTTATATGGTTATGCCAGTATGACGGTGCCTTAATCGTATTTAAAAAAATCGTTTGCATGTATCGTATATTTATTTGGCTACAGGACATTACCATCCCCCCGGAAATTACCCCCGGACATTTCTCCCCCCCCCCCAGTTTTTACCCCCCCCCCCCCGGAGCAATTACCCCCTGTCAATTACACCCCTGGCAATTACCCCCCCCCCTCTCAAGTTAGAATCCTAACTCTAACTAGAATTCTATACATATATACTATACTATATACTACTTTAATCCAAACCTTAAGAAAAAAGACCAAAACCTAAGCATCCACCTTAGCCTAAACTTCAAACAAAACCAAAAACAACGCTAGACATTGGTTTACGCCTAACCCTAACCCTAGCCCTAACCCTAACCCTAACCCTAACGCAAACCCTAACCCTAACCCTAACCCTAACCCTAACCCTAACCCTAACCCTAGCCCTAACCCTAACCCTAACCCTAACCCTAACCCTAACCCTAACCCTAACCCTAACACTAACCCTAACCCTAACCCTAACCCTAACCCTAACCCTAACCCTAACCCTAACCCTAACCCTAACCCTAACCCTAACCCTAACCCTAACCCTAACCCTAACCCTTGCCCTAGCCCTAGCCCTAACCCTAACCCTAACCCTGTCGGGGGGGATGTCCTACTGGACGGGGGGTAATTGACAGAGGGTAATTACTCCGGGGGGTAATGTCGGGGGGGGGGTATCCGGGGGGCAATTGACAGGGGGGAAATGCCCTGTTCCCATTTATTTATGTATATATGTGTGCTCCTTTTGTGTACGTTATATCTTCAGGCAAAATCCAACTTTTCAAGTTTTAACTGTAGATGAAAATGAAATTACAATCACCCTAAAAATGTCGCCTGGAACTACTTTTAGCTACTTGAACAAAACATTTTCCAATGCTGACACATTAAGAGTTACTTTAAAAAAGTAAGTATATTTCTGCGTGGGTAAAAAATAATAATAATTGAATAATGTGAAATACTTTTTAAAAATACGTTTACTTTGGCATGGATTCCAAATATAATAATTCTAGCAGAAACAGTTTTTTAAATAATTATCATTAAAATAAAAAAAAAACCCCACGTTTTCTGATTGAACTAAAAAGTAGATTTCAGAAGAGGGAAAGTACCGAACTTTGTTTTTATCAAATTACAATTACTAGGTTATGTCCCTTTTTGTACAAATCAATAGGAGTCTAATATGATCAATAAAAATTTCCCATGGATCAATTTAGTAATAATAATATATGAATATTGTATTGTCATCGGAAACAAAGCTTCCCTGAAAATTTCAGCGCGCTAGCTAACTGGGAAGTGCCCGAAATTTCGATCGCAAAATTTGATGGAAAGATAAACAAACAGACGCGAAAGCAAGTTAAAGAAAACGTAGGAAAAACCAGACGCATATTATTTTACGCCAGTTTTACAAGCTTTTATTCATCTTGTTTACTTTGTCTGTCCGTCGTTTTGTCTGTCGTCCGTCATGTGTGGGTCGCTTTTTAAATTCTAGTAAAGGTATTCAATACATAAAATAGCGACCCACGCTTTATTTTTAATTATTCAAATAGTAGTTTTCAAATATATATCTCAGAAAAATAATTTATTTTTCATTTTTAGCGCATTATCACATAAAAGCTTGTTATTAAATTGTTTTTTATGCATTTCTTTTTTCTTACAACTCAACAAGTGTGATAGTCAATGGTCACTACTAAATCCATCCAAAATAAATCAGTGTACTTGGGAGTTAGCCTACCCACTACAAATTGCCATTATAAAAATGTTGAGTTTTGAAATTATTTAATTAAGGGAAATTTCTTTTTTAAAAATATGTTTATAGTATTTAAGTATTGTTTTGTTTCATACATGTTTATAATATTTTTTTTTCTATAAAGATTTGAAGCATTTGGTTTATCAAAATGCGACCCTAGTCTGGTTGTGCAGAGTACCCTAACTGGTAAGTAATTATTTTGTAAACATTAGTGCTTGCTCCATATACTAATGGATATTAAGTTACACATGGTAAACTAAACTATTTGCGTTCATAAAGACGGTTCACTTAAAATAATATACCGGGAGTGATCTCCCCTAAACTTTCTGGAATATTGTTATATAACTCTACGATGGATGGCAACGCGGGATATAGGCATGATTCTTATTCAATTTTTAATTACTTAAACTTTTAAAAATAAAATAGAATATCTTAGAAATAAAGAATTGCGCATGAAATGAATGGCAAACAATATGTGTATAATTGTGCGGAATATTATTAGTACTTTATTTTTTAAAATAAATTTTTAATCACTTTATTTTTGTTTTTTGAGAAAATGCAAATAGCGTAAATTCACACACACACACACACACACACACACACACACACACACACACACACACACACACACACACACACACACACACACACACACACACACACACACACACACACACACACACACACACACACACACACACACACACACACACACACACACACACACACACACACACACACACACACACACACACACACACACACACACACACACACACACACACACACACACACACACACACACACACACACACACACACACACACACACACACACACACAGACATGCGGACAGAATTGCAAAACCAAGTTTTTCCGACTCGAATACGCATAAAACGCCGAAATTTTGATGAATCTGGATTTTAAATTTTTGCCCGATTAAAGTAAGCCCCCTATACCCCGTATGTAATAAACTTCCCAACATAATCTTAAACAAACTGTTTTCATAAATAAACCGGGAGTGCTCTCCCTTAAACTTTCTCGAATATTCTTATATAACACATAGACATGATTTTTAATTACTTAAACTTTTAAAAATAGAATAGAATCTCGTAGAAAAAAGAATTGCGCACCAAGCGAACGCCAACACAAAATGTGCATAATAGTGCGGAAGTAATATTATTAGTACTTTATAAATTTACATGCGTTTTTTGAGAAACCGGAAATAGCGTAAATTACTACTTCCGGTCAACGAAATAATTCAAAATTTGACAGAAGGTAGAGGATTAGATCTTTTACTTACATGTGAAATTTCATTTATCTATCTGAAATAGTACACAAGTTATAGGCTTTTGAAAAATTCAAAATAGAAAAAGTACCACTTCCGTTTATCAGAAATCGCTCAAAAGCTTATACGGATCTACGATTTTGATAAAATACTTATATATGAAATTTCATCAACCTAGCTATAACGGTACTCAAGTTATCGTGTTTACAAACACACAGACACACACACAAACAGACACACAGACATACGGACAAGATTGCAAAATTATGTTTTTCCGTATCAGTGAGGTGTAAACCATCGAGATTAGTAAAAATCTCGATTTTATTTGCGCGAATACAAGACTTTCTCTATACTTCGTAAATACGAGAGAGTAAAAAGTTTATCTTCATTAAATAATGCATGTAAATAACGAATATTAAACTAAATATCCGTGTTCGTAAAAAGTTTTTACGTGATAAAATAATAGAAATATACTAAACATTATTAACTAAAATGTGTGTTCATTAATCATTTTGCTTGATAAAGTATAAGAAATAACCTACAGATGCTGTTGAACTAATTTGAACATTTTTTAATGGACTAATACAGGGACCACAGTTGAAGGGAAAAATCCGATTGGTTTGATCAGTGGCGACTGCCTGTCCAACACTACAGTCGTTAGATGTGAAACGATGCAATTTGTTCCGGACGAATTCGGTTCCAGGGATTTGTTTCTAGGTACTGTCCCCTTTTCCCGTGCCCAAGACACACGATGCAGATACAGTAGAGTCCATCTGTTTCAGAGACCTCGGCATACGAAGGGATAGTGTGGTCAGCACTTTGCCCAGCCGCCTGTGCTTTCCCTAACGTGAGTCAGGTACCCATCAGAAGTAAATAGAGATAGGGGCGTTCTACTGACCTGAACTCGGACACGAACTCGACTTTCGGGTTAGCAGTCTAGCGTTTTAGAGCTAGGCCACGCGTCCTCGTTTCTAGGTATAGTAAAAATAAAAGATATAAAAATGTGTGCATGACCAATACATTCATTCGGAAATGTAGTTGGGTTTTATGCCAAAGAAAAAAAAATAGAAACTACGCACATTCGTACTGAACTAACGAAAATTGCGTGTTTTGGAAATTAAAAAAGTCCAATGTGATTTTTAAAGATTAATGGGACTTCTTCTAGATATTCTCCTCTTGGTTAAGGGGGGGGGGTGCTTTAAACTTTGGGCTAAGGAGAGGAAGGGACATGATGAACACTTGATGTTTTTAAATGTGTAAATTATATATTCTTTTTTATATCTCGTCCTTCGCGAGGCAGTACTTCCCCCGAGAAATGCCTGAAAGAAACATTGAATGCCTTTATCTATAAATATCATACACGTTTCCGTGTCTGTATCTGTATCTGTATCTGTATCTGTATCTGCATGTGTATTGGTAGTTGTAAACACTCTCTCTCATTCTCTCTCTCTCTCTCGCAATATCTTACTCTCTCGTATACGTTAATTCATAGCCCAAGCAAGGCCCATAAGACACAACGAAAGATCAAGCATTTACTTTATTGCACTCTTTGGAGTTGTGATGTATAGTAACAGCTGGGCTATGAACTTCGTTTTTTTTTGGGGACACATGCAAATATGAATTCCAAAAACTTGGGCTTCCATATAAAGAAACACACGCGTTTTAAGATATATCTGTAAAATCGAAAAGTTATATACAAGATTTAATTAAATTAATATTTTCTATTTTAACTAAATGCAGAGATGTTGACCCCGGTGGTATCTTTTGGCAAGGAGTTTATTACTGTGGTGATTACCCGGATTACGCCGGTATTTAACATGGTCATCTCATCAGAGGATTCCACAACTATCACAATCTCTGAGGGTGGTGGCTCCAATTATCCCCCGGTATTCCTCGCCAAAGCTGGGGATTCTGCTATTGTGAGTACATCCAAATAGGCATTAGGTTTATCCTTTTTTAATCTACATTCTTACACGTTTCTTACCATTTTAATCTCTTATTTACTTACTCTATTTCTCTTTAACGCTTTCTGCTTTCTTGCTCTATTCGCATTCTCTCAATGCTCTTGTCTCCCAGTTTCTTCCTGTATGAATCTATTCGAGCCGGACGTTTTCCCGAAAGACACTTGCCCGAATGCTGTTTGCCCGAAGGCAAGTGGCATTCGGGCATTTGTATCATTCGGGCAAGTGTTCATTCTGGCATTTGTCGCATTCGGGCAAGTGTTCATTCTGGCATTTGTCGCATTCGGGCAAGTGTTCATTCTGGCATTTGTCGCATTCGGGCAAGTGTTCTTTCGGGAAATCGGCCTTCGGGCAAATAACTATCAGGAATTTGTCGTACATACTCAGGGTATTTTACGCTCACTTTTTAACGCGTTGCCTACTACTTGACGTTCAGATACGGAATATACACTAACACCTAGAATTTCAACCTGTGTGTATGAGTCTAGCTATTGTATATTTATTGTATAGCTATATATTTAGATGTATTTCTTTATATATATATATATATATATATATATATATATATATATATATATATATATATATATATATATATATAAATATACATATATTTGTAACTTTATTTATATATATTTACTATATATGTACACAAATATATACATACGAGAAAAATGGCCCGTTGAGGAAGGATACAAAGGGCGCTAGGTTGATAGTGTTGTCTCTTTTCTTTAAACAAAAAAAAAAAACGCAACCACCTTTACCTCAAATTGAACTGGAAACGAAAAATGACACTAAAAACGGATTTTTATCAAGAATCGAGATTTTAATTTGATCTACACGTAGTTATCGCGCATTTATACAAAATATAGTCATAGGCATATCCATAAACCATGCACCTAATATCATTCATGACAAAAGTGGCATTTAGTGTTTCTTTCAGGCAACTCTACCCCCCCCCCCTCCCCACACACCCCAAAACATGTCTAACGTCCCATTCAACGAAATATAAGTACATACTTTTTCACTTTCCGCCCCCTCCCAGAAAATTCCACCCCCACCCCCGAAAATTTCAAGTACTCCCACCACTCTCCGGGGAGGAAATGTCTGAAAGAAACACTGGTGTCGCGCTTAGCCACTACCCGAAGAATTGCACGAAAGAAACTCTACACGCAAAACGCTTATAAGATTAGTTCTTACGCGGAGGTGGGGCTTCGCCCCTACCCGAAAAGTTGCATGAAAGCAACTCTGCACGCAAGCCACTTTTAAGATTAAACAAAATTGGCTTTTTAATTCAATGTTTACTCGAGAATGAATGACGTCATACTATTCTACGCACTTTCCCGGCTGAGACATTTTTCTACTATATGCGTTTATGTCACGTCATGTTTTGTTTTCTTTTTACTACGCATGTTTTTAATTTGCTTGTGTTTTCTCTATAGCGTTCTTGTCCGATACATACATACACAGATAGACAGACAGCGAAACTATTAGTTTAGACGAGATAAATGGCCCGTTGAGGGAGAGATACAACCGGCGCTAGGTTGGTAGTGGTGTCTTTTTTCTTTAACTTTAAATCAAAAAGAAAATCACCACCTAAACTTCAAATTTAACGGAAACGAAAAATGTCATTGAAAACGGATTTTTATCCAGAATCTGCATTTTAACCGGATTTAAGCTTGATTTACATGTAGTTACTGCACATTGATACTAAACACAGTCGAAGTCAAATCCCTAAACCTTGCACCTAATCTCAATCACGAATTAAGTCGCATTTAGGTGGGGGGGGGCTCTGCCCTGAGCATCCCCCTTACCCAGACACACACTATAAAGTGCGTCTACCGTCTCATTTAACGAAATATACTTTTTATAGAAAACATATTTTTACCTGTGCCCGCCCCCTTCCAAAAAATTTAGTCCACCCTCATCCCCGAAAATTTCAAGAACCCCTCCCCCTTCTGGTGAGGAATAACTCGGAAAGAAACACTGGTCGCATTTATAACTCATACAAACTAAAGGTAGAGCCCACTTCTATAATATAGACCTGTTTCCTACTTTCGAACGATATAAATTTTACTCAAGCAGACAGTGTTCGTTTCAAGCTTTTTCACGGGGGGTGGGGCACTTAAATTTCGACGGGTCGGGGAAGGACGACACTGGTAAAAGTATATATTTTCTCTATAAATTATATTATCCCTTTTTTTGGGAGGGGGGGGGGGGGGAATTAGACGTTCTAGCGTGGGGGGGGGGGGGGGGGGGGGAGGTAAAGGGGCTTTGCCCCTACCAGAAAAGAAACTCTTCTTGCAAAACACTTATAACATTAGACACATAATTTAGGTCGTAATGTCAGTGTTTTTTTATGGAGTCTCGATGACGTCATTTATTTGAGGGGGTTGGGGCGGGTAGACGATCTACCGGGAGTGGGGCTCCACCCCTACCCGATGAGATGCATGAAAGAAACTCTTCACGCAATACACTTTAAAGATTAGACACACTAATTAGGCCGTAATGTCTGTGTTTTATTATAGAGTATCGATGACGTCATTTCTTTGGGGGGGGGGGGCTTAAACGTTCTTTAGGGGGGGGGGGTGGGGGTGAGGTGGGGCTTCGCCCCTAACCAAATAATTGCATGAAAGAAACTCTGCAAGCAAACCACTTTTAAGATTAGACAAAATTGGCTTTTTAAAAATTCAAATGTTTACTCGAGAATCAATGACGTCATATTACTGTGTGCACTCTCCGGCTTAATACTATTTTCTACTACATGCTCAATGTGACGTCATGTTTCGTTTTCGTTTAACTATGCATGTTTTTATTTTGCTTGTGTTTTCTCTATAGCGTTCTTGTCAGATAGATAGACAGATAGACAGAGAGATTGATAGATAGATAGACAGACAAACAGCTAAACTATTATTATAGACGAGAAAAATGGCCTGTTGAGGAAGGATACAACGGGCGGCTAGGTTGATAGTGCTATTTTCTCGGTACTTTAATTTATACAAAATATAGTCATAGGCATATCCCTAACCATGCACCTAATCTTATTTTATTAATTTTATTATAGAGTATCGATGAAGAGATTTCTTTTGAGTTGGGGAGGGGGGGGGGGGGGGCTCATACGTTCTTACGCGGGGGTGGTGCTTCGCCCTTACCCGAAGAATTGTATGAAAGAAACTCTTCACGCAAACCACTCCTAAGATTAGACAAAATTGCCTTTTTATTCAATGTTTACTCAAGAATCAATGACGTCATATTACTGTGTGCACTCTCCGGCTTGATATTATTTTTACTCTATGCTAAATGTGACGTCATATTTCGTTTTCGTTTCACTGTGAAAGTTTTAAAATTTCTTGTGTTTTCTCTAGAGCGTTCTTGTCAGATAGATACACGGTTTATTTTTGCACGATTACAAGACTTTCTCTATACCAGTGGTTCCCAACCTTTTTCGAGTGGCGACCCCCTTTTATAAAAATTAAGTAACCCGCGACCCCCATAGAATTAAAACGCCGAAATTAGTATGGAAGCACTAAATAACATTTTCTAGTAGACTTTCAATATGAACTACTCTTGATAACTGTTTTAATACCATGAGTAAAATTGCATACTATTCACTAAACATTCGCGGTTATAATTTTTTTTAAGTATTTTTTTTTTTTGTTAACGCCAACCTATGTCATTATCATTATCTTATTTTGTTTTTAATCGAAAAATAGTGTTGAAAATCTATTCTCGAAAAGTCAATCAATTTTACGTTTGGGTATGAATGGTGAATACTACACCAAAATTGAGTGTGCAGTTTTTTATCTTACGCGGAATCATTCTACAGATCAAAGAATTCATCTTGTAATTCATCGTGAATGCTGGCAACATCGAGGGAAGAAGAGAATGGATAATGCGTCAATACAGATTCTTTTTTTTTTCAGCTCAGAGAAATAGCGCTGCAGTTCGTTTTCACTTGATTCAAGATGCCTAGAAATTTCTTCTTTCAAAATTTTAATTATCTCGCAACTAAACTCATCTACCACACTGCAGAGTTTCTCAAATTTACAATATTTCCAAGATTTATTTTCTTTGCCGATTTTGCAGCTTTGATAAAATGCCCCGAGATAATCATGGAAAGTGAAAATATTCGTTCATTTTCCCTGAAGCTT